>NC_080720.1:13578351-13805851 GCF_019097595.1 Hemibagrus wyckioides
CAGACCAGCTGAATTTTTGGTCTCACTTCTACACATGAATTATATGGGCTAATCTGAGGCCACTAGCTGACCAAGGAGTTAATTATCTGACCTTTACAGTTCCAGAGAGTGTAGGAGTCTGAATAATGTGGCAGGAGAAGACGGCAAATATGCAGGAAAAAATAGTAGGGAAGACAAACTCGGACAGAATTTCAATATACAGCTATCTAGTAATTTACATATGACCAAATGAGCTGTAAAACAGTTCCTATATGAAAAAATGTCAAAATGAAAAAAAAAAATTTTTTAAAACTTGTTCAATGACCTATTTGGTGCCTTTTGTGCTTCTGCTGCATATTCTCACCCAGCTCCATTTAGCCACTACAATGTGAAAGATCAACTCCGGGCATGCTAGTTATGTAAAATCTCTAGCCTCGGCTTCATCCAGAGGATTGGAGATTTCACAGGTCACTGCCTTGGTGGCATGCTCCATGAACAAGGATCAGGAGAGGGATTTAGAAAAAGAAAATCCAGTGGGAAGGAGGGTTAAGTGTATGTACTGGCTGCAGGGAGAGATATTCATCATGAGCAGAGGAAGAGGGAGACAGTTCTAGATAGAGAGAAATTTAACAGTGAAAGATAGCAGGAGTGTCCTTAAAAGTAGATATTTTAAAAGTGCAAAACAAGTAGACTCTCAGAGGTTAAAAAATTTTGTACGTTACCGTATATTTTACCAGAAACTGTCTCATCTGCTTATTGTATTCAACTAAAATATTTACTGACAACATGCATGGCCTGGCCTGTAGTATCTCTGTATGTCCACAACCTTTTGTACTTTTATAAATATATAGGATTCTCATCCTGGAAAGCATGTGGATATCACATGTGAGTGCTGTGTCATACATGTGAAAAAGGATCTTTTTTACCTCTAATGTTTAATTAGTACTAGCATTAGCCTCAAATGCTCCACCCACAGGCCATGGTGCATCTGATGTGTTTAGTACACCTTTCTGGCAACAGTGAAGTACATGAAAGTATCTCGCAAGTTTGTAGTCAGCCATGTCAGTCAAATGGCCTATTTCTGTGAAAGCAGGCAGTTCTTTGCCATGTCTATTGCCGAAATATACCAGAGACTAGAGATCTCAGACAGGTGAGACTATGCTCCTTTTTTATACCGCAGTTACTCCAACTCAGATTCCAATCCACTTAAAACCATTTAGCTGCTAATTTAGCGAACTAGACTACTGACATACTTTGAATATTCTCAAGATAATTTTACTAAAATGCAGGACCACAATTTTTTTTTTTTACCGGTCAGTATCTAAAGGCTGTGAAGAACTAGGTGTGGACTGCCAAACCAGCAGACCTGACCTTAACAACACAAACAAGCACCTTTAATATAAATATATTGTGTTTAAATAAACATGCTTATTCAAGCACAAAAATAATGGTTTATAATGGGTCCAAAACCAATATAAACTTAAAGTACAACAATCTATATTTAGCTGAGACAGTAAACACAATAGCAAACGCCAACACAACTAACATCCCACATTGAATGTACATGTGAATTATACAAATCACCCATTAACATGTGCTGCCTGCTAAACCTGAGGCCACTGTGTGCGTGTGTGTGCGGTGCCTTACCATCTGAGACCGCATGTGGTTTTATGATGCAACAGGTAGAGTCTTGGTATTTGGCTGTATTGGTAGGGCCGTGGCCTGCAGTTGAAGGAAAGAAGAACTCCAACTCCTGGTGAAAGAGAATTAAATGCTATCAACATTCAGCCGGACCTTGTGAACTATTGCAAAAGTAATCAAATGTCATTTGAAAATCTGGTCATATGCAGCAACAAGCACAAATCTACCAGCAATTTCATCTACTGTCCATCTGTTTGAGTGTGTGCAAATTTGAGCAATTTGTTCAATAATCTACATTTGAAGCAGTTTAATCCTCAAAAGCAATATCATTAATAATTCTGGCATGTATAACAAATTGAGCTATATAACAAAAATAAAAACCCACACTCAAAATGACACACAGAAATGTTGTTCTGAAATGCATTTAATGCAGGTTGAATAGTGTCAATGTGTCATTCGTAATGCAGATTTAAATAAGCAGTGTTTCACAATATTACACAAACAAACGCCATGCCCCTCCTAGATCCTATTCTACCACCTGGCAACTTGAATGCACCATTGTGGGGTAGAGAGCTACATGCCCAGACTGGCTCTTATTGAGCAATGTTTGAGGTCATTACATAATAACTTTCATTCAAAACTTATAAAAATATAACTTTATCTGCGCTTTTTATTTTATTATTTTTTTTATTTTATTTTGGTAGTCAGTGTCTCAGTGTTTAATGAATTTCTTCAGGGTTTAATTTCTTTGAAATAAGGATTTGTTTTAAGTGGCATATTCCTTCCAGCACTGCATCAGTTAGAACCTTTTGTGAGGCTCTGCTCTGCATGGCACATGTCCAGCACCTCAGGGCACTCACCTAGTTGAGGGTTCAGGATAAGAACTTGACTATATTTATAAATGAAACTTTAATTAAATCTGACTTCAGTTAAATTAAATCTACTCGAGCTTAAGTAAAATAAAGATCAAATTTATTTTAAGCTAAAAAGATTAACTTTATAGCAATGTAATAACCAGGGGAATAAAAAGGAAACCTTGCAAAAGGCAGCTTTTCTTCTACTGTGATTTTTGTTAATTGTGATTTTAATTCATTACCCTTCATTAGCTTTTAGGCCATTTCTGATGCTTCCAGGAAAAGATTGTTATTTGCAGCAACCTCAGACAGAAGCACCTCTCTTCTTGAATCTTATTATTTGGCTTATTTTCACAACACCAGCATGAATCTAGACCTGTTTTATATGCATTATAACTTATATGGCCGTAGGTTTGTGGACACTTGACCATTTCACTAACATGTGCTTTTTGAATATCCCATTCCAGGTTTGTCCCCTCTTAACTTCAAGGGAATGCTTTCCACTAGATTTTGAAGCGTGACTATGAGGATTTGTGCGCATTCAGCCACAAGAGCATTAGTGAGGTCAGCCAGTGATTTCAGGCATGGAGCCCTCGGGTGCAGTTTGTGATCCAAATCATCCCAAAGGTGTTCAGTAGGGTGGTGCTGTTCAAGGTTCTGCATAGACCACTGGAGTCCCTTCCAGTCCAACTTTGGCAAACCATGTCTTCATGGACCTCACTGTGTACAGCAGCATTGCTATGCTGGAGCAGGGTATACTGAGCAGGGTACACTGTAAGGAAACTGTAAAGCTACAGGATGCAAGGACATTCTAGACAATTGTGTGCTTCTATCTTTGTGAAACACAAACGCTTGCCCAAATAGTTTATATATAGTATGGTAAACTGTGGTTGTATTCATATTATATGTAAATAAGGGCTTAAGCAGTGGGAGCTCTGCACGTTCAAATCTGCACTCGTTTCTAAGTGACTCTGATGAATATGAGCCATTGTTTCTAAAAGGAATGGTTCTCTTTAAATACCCGTGCTGCAGATGCCAGGGAGTCTGAACCATGCCCTGCGTTTTTGGTGCCATCTGTTCCAAACTGGGCACGGAGGCTGGATGGAGCATCTTTGCGTGCTACACTAGAGTCGGTAGGACCCAGAACTTTCCTCCATACAGACACGGCCTCATCTCCCATCAGCTCCATGACTATTATGGGACCGGAGCTCACAAACTGCACAAGGTTACTGTGAGAGAAAAAAAAAAAAAAAAACAGAGTGCATATGTTCAAATTAACCCTTGCAGCACAAAGCATTATTCTGACATGGGGTTAAACGTACTGCTTTGTTGTTTTTGCACTTTTTTCTTGTTTTAAACTTACTGCCATTTTTACATTCTACATCATGATTTTGCCTCTCTACAGTATATGAATAATGAAAAATATACTTAATCTATCAGATAATTGATTAATTTGAAGGCGAGGTCACATACAATGCCACTATAAATGTCCAACCATTCAAAAGATTCCAAAGATGCGAGTTTGAAGGTCAACACACAATGATTTAACTACGTCACTGACTCGGAAAAAAAAAACGCCTGCAATGTCATTGAAAGACATGGGAAGGTGGAAGAAACGACCCAGAGACAGCGTGCAAAGTCAAAAGAACAATGATGCAAGAAAACAGGCCTTTAAAGTACCTTTGAAAAGCTCACACGGGTGAATCATTCACTCAGGAGAGACTTACTTGAAAAAAGACTTTGACTGATGTTCCATGTAAAAGTCTGCTGCCTGTTTCCTGTAAGAAAGCCATAAAAGTACACACAGTTAATAAGTGATCCAATGAGCCCGGCTTACTTCTATAACAGGACCAGGTTTGCGATGAGAACAATTTGTTCCTATTCACTGGTCAAGCAATCTTAAAATCCTCATTATTTTCTAAATCACGCAGGTGTCAATAAAGTGATTAGACTACACTGACTACAATAAGTCTTTCTCAATAAAGTAATCATTTAAGCAAGACTGTACACAAAGATGTGCCTCACAGTACCCTATCCTTATAATTCTAACCACAAGTGTAAATTAATAAGCTGACAAAAGGTTAACAGCCCTGATCTCCCTAAAATAACAGTTACTCATATAATTTCAAATGGCCTTCTGGGACAAAAAGAAAAAATGAACACTCAGCATTATTCAGGTCCTAGGTTTTATTATTTAAAGCGATAAAAAAAAAAAACAATTAGCAGAATAATAACAACAAAAAAAGGTGTCACATGAAGGTTATGCAACACTGAAGGTGTACTTACACACCTACACACACCTACCAATCTGAGTACAGTAGTCAGTTGCACAAACCCTTACTCTCCTATGCCTATGAAACATTTTTGTTCCCAGAGGAGGAGCAAAGTGCATCTGTAGTTCAGCAAATTGAGGTCTACAGATATAATTGCAATCAGACCAGTCTCTGCAGTTGTGCAACAGCAGTTGAGGGAGTTTAAACAGATACATGCATTTCAAAAGTAAGAAAATGAACAGAATTTAAAAAGAAATTGAGTAATGAAGAACAGATCACACATCACACCAGAGAGCAGATGTTTCTGCTGTGTTTTTACACCAATGCAACCTACATGGCCATAACAGTATTTGATAATTATAGTAAATATTACAGCTTGTCTGTGTGCTAGTGTATGACTACAATGAGGTATAATTGATGTGACAGCTTCATCATGAACTGAAAAGAACTTTCATTCGTTCATTATATTGTGACAGCTCCACACTAAGATACAATACACACAGAGGAAATGGCTTTGGACAATTTCATCCATTTTCCCTCCAGTTAAATAGGTTATAGTGAGTGTTTTCAACGTTATTGCAATGACGGACACTACACACACCCACCCACCCCTTCCTTGAGATCCACCACGGCTCAATTCCAAATCCTACCAGTAACAATCTGCCTGATCCAGATAATCACCGACTTTAGAAAAGAATGACAAATTGGATCAAGTATGGCAGAAGTCCACTGATATCCACTGGCCAAACACCACATATCCACAGTAGAGTGGATATAAAATAAGTCAGGCAAGACACGAGCGACTAAAGAAACATCAGTAAAAGAATTAACTGACCTCTTCGCTTGTCGGTGCTATGTGTACAAACGCAATTCCAATGCTTTACTGTTTACACTACACTGGAAAGCATCAAATGAGCTACAAACAGACACCACTATCTATAGTTTTTCATAGTTGACTAATACATTCACTGCTGTGGAATATTCAGGGTGGTGGAAAATACAATGAGGCAGATGGTAAAGTATGCAGGTGAAACTGCGTACTTTGTTATTCTAAAAATATTTTAGACTAAAGTCTACAATGAACTGCAAAGACTAAACTATCTATATACAAGATTTTGCTTGCTGTTACTTTTTTACTTTTTTTTTGCATTCTTTAAATTGTCCTTTAAAACTAAACTTAAACATTTAGATGTAAATAAAATTGTGTCAGAATGAATTACATCATTGGCCTATGCTGTAAGAAAGAGCACTTCTGGGGCTGTAGGTTGCATGTTGTTACCCAGTCGCATACAGCTAGTTTAGAGTCAGATCAGCTCAAAGGCACATGACATCTATGTCACATAGTAATCTAACATAGACATCACAGCCTCCATCCATCATTAAGCTATAAAAAGCTTCTGTGTCATGCTATACACTCTCAGTTGAAGAAAAAAAAAATAAGCACTGAAGCTGTAAATTCAATTTATAGCCTCTATATGTAAATTAACTGAAGTGTAGTTCGACACTGTCTGTGCTGAACAAATCAAAAAGGGGGTAAAAAGTGCAAAGCCATTAAATAGTTTTTTGCTATAGTCATTAAGCAGACAGCTACAAATTAGCATTCCTAAATGACTAGAAAAAATTGGTACTACTACTAGTGCACTTTTCCTGGCATGAAGAAGAAACAACAGCTTGTAATGTAGCCACTATTCTCTCATGCACTGCGAGTTAATTAAAATAGATTATAAAACGAAATGATGTTTCCTGGCTCACCCAGTTAACTTGGTCATTTTGGCCTTGGTGACAATGAGACCGGCATCGTAAACCATCTGAATAACGCTGCCCACTCTGGTCACTGCATCTGGCTTGATCATAGCCAACGTCCTATGGAAGAGAAGAAAAAAAAAGAAAGATTTTTTTAAAGACCACATGTGATGGGGGTATAGCTATGTAAATATTGGTGAGCCGATTATTGTGAGGGAACAAAACATTTAGACAGCAGGACAGGCCTGCACATTTATATAGGCAGGAATAACGAATTAGAACGGCTGATCCCTGCATGACAGTGTAGCCCATAGTACTGTTCACAATAATCTCCTAAGCCTACCGAACACAATGCTTTCTAATATTTTGACTGTTGCTGCTCAGGTGCTAGGATACTAGGCAGCAAATAGTCAAGCTATGAGAAAAAGGGAGCAGCGAGAACTACAGAACAGCTGAGCTATCCAGTGTGACCACCTATTACCTACTATTATTTTTCCCCAAAGAGAAAGCTGTGGTGTATAATATACCTTTGGTTTGCCACTTCTTTGTGTCTAATGAGTCTGCAGAGTATACCCATACCGCCCATTCTTAATCACTCATCACTTCATGCTCTCTGATTTACATTCACGCTCTGAAGCAAGGGAGTGGCAGCTACACTACAGGAAGTCTGGTGCTTAATTCCAGTTTCGGAGCTACTACATTAGCTCTAATCGCAATTACAATCTGAGAGCAGTAACAATTTGAAAAGCTCGACAGCCTGATTCATTACGGTTGATAGAGGCAATCTGAGTTTGATTGGATAGGGCACTTGGCTTGCTGCTTCCAGAGTCTGATTTCAAATTCGCATAAAGTGACCTGGGATTCGTTTACACGCCACCCACTATAATATGGAAACCGTTCATTACACAGTGCTGGAAGAAAAAGGCTACAGGGAAGATTTTCTTCTTCTTTCTTTTCGTTTTCAGTATTTCCTTTCAAAGAAAACAGAAAACTAACTAAACAAAACATAACAATGAAAAAGTAATTTCTATTAATATAGAAGCCAGAACTGTTTATTTTTAGTCCATGCCAAACCACAGCTTTGTGGTGTCTGTTACTAATGACTTTTGATGATTTGAATGCATCTATATTACAGACCATTGCACAATACTTAAGTCTTTTACAGATTTGGATGTTAAGCTAGTTGGAAGATTTATGGTGGTATAATAATTAAAGAACTACCTCTCTTTCTTGCTGCCCAATTTGTTGGCTGTGTACTGGTCCCCGTAGTCGATAAGGTTGAGTTGTCGAGAGAACACAATAACGCGGTTCCCCACAAACAGATCCTCTGGATGGAGGTCATCATATTTGGTCCTTCTCAAAAAGGTCCGCTGGTTCTTCACATCAAACTAAATTGAGAAAAAGAACTCAGTGTGTGTGTGTGTGTGTAATTGTCCAAAATGTCTGGATAGAAGCACATCATTTTCTTAAGCTGCACAAATGTAATCTTTTCATCTGCAATCCTATGCACTATATTGTCAAAGGTTTTGGGACACCCCTCCAAATCACTGAATTCAGGTGTAGTTTTTCAGGGGTTGGGCTCGGCCCCTTAGTTCCAGTGAAAGGAACTCTTAATGCTTCAGCATACCAAGACATTTTGGACAATTTCATGCTCCCAACTTTGTGGGAACAGTTTGGGGATGACCCCCTCCTGTTCCAACATGACTGTGCACCAGTGCACAAAGCAAGGTCCATAAAGACATGGATGAGTGAGTTTGGTGTCCCAAAACATTTGGCAATATAGTCTAACTCCTAACCTGTTCAATGTTCAATTCCAACTTTCCAGTAGCTGAAATCACCCACAGGTCTGGTGTATGGTAATATGGCTTCAGTCTGAACTGTCAGGTTGTCAGTCAGTTTGATTTTAATGTTACAGCTCAACTCAACTTTCGTCATCATTTCTAGCAGGAAGGAATTTCTCTCACAATTCTTGGATGCTGAATCTTGTGATATTTATGAACACTGACTGGAGTCACTGATTGTTGCCATAGAAACAGACCCTTCCCTCTGGCTGACTTTACATGTGAAACTTTCATGTAACTAGTTGTATGGTGCAACTTGCATGAAAAGCAGGTGAGAGCTACAGAAAATGCCTTTTAATGAATGAAAATTAATAGCGCAACAAATTCTTCTCTAAAAGAGAAGTTTCAGAAGTAGTGAAAGAAATGTTAGGTTCTCATTTCTGTAATAATTATAATAATAACAATAACAATAATAACAACAACAATAATAATAATAATAATAATAATAATAATAATAATAATAATAATAATAATAAATGCAACATCTGGCATTGTTTATCAAGCTGGATACAAGTTAATTTATTGTAAATTATTCAAAGGAGTATTTACAGTAGAACTGTAGCATTCATAAAATGGTCTTGAGTTTGAATAAATGCTGTTACTGAAAGATTTAACACCCAAAGTGCAAGTCATAATTTTGTCATTTTCAGTTCTCTAGTTTTGAGATTTTCATCAGCTGTGCCTTAATAATG
Organism: Hemibagrus wyckioides; assembly: GCF_019097595.1. Classification (NCBI taxonomy): domain Eukaryota; kingdom Metazoa; phylum Chordata; class Actinopteri; order Siluriformes; family Bagridae; genus Hemibagrus; species Hemibagrus wyckioides. The sequence goes on from NC_080720.1 coordinate 13,587,375, forward strand.
TGTGGTAATGTGCACGTGAGTGCAAAGAAAAAATCTGTGTTACTGTAAATCTGTGTTGAAACTTTCAAAAGTCTGGTAGGAATTTTTTTGTTTGGTTCATCCTACAAAAGCATTTACATCATTTTACTATAAGACTGATCATTGTTGAAAAGGAAAAAATAATTCATGCTTAAGGACAGCTGGTCTAGTGTTATAACCAGACATGGATGCATCTGGGAATAAAAGTTCCATCTGGATTAAAAAAAAAAAAAAAAAAAAAAAAACAGGGGGGGAGTGCTTACCATCTCCACAGATCCATCTTTAGGGTAGTACAGGAGCTGGTAGCGACGTAAGAGAGCAGCACTGGGGTCGTACCACTCAGTCAGGAAGGCAAAGCGCTCCTCCTGTGAAGGGAACAGCAGACACAGTGTGAGCTCTGTGAGCTCGGGCCCAGCGGGGACATGTCGGGATGCTAACCCATGTGCTAGGACAGGGAGCCGGAGCACTTGAGGTCTGACCCTCAGCATGAGCAGGCAGCTGGGCTCTGTCACAACATGGAATCCAGAGGTCACTGTTTTAAGTGTGCGTCTCAGATCCTCTGGGGATTCCACGCAACAGTTATTACCCAGCTGGTGCTACCTTTTAACAAACACACAGCTGTAGTGTCAGGACTTGAAGGGGCTGTGATAATATTATGTGAAACAGGCCAGGGGTCAAAAACAATGGTAAAAAGATGGTTATTCATAAAGGACCAAAAAACATTACAAAATAGCAGAAGAGTGTAAGTATTTTAGGATGAAAGCTCTATTTTTCCTTAGTGGCTGAACTTTTTGCTTTTCAGCCTGGTGTTGTCTTTTTCACCTTCACACTGAGCTGAGAATGTCCTTGAACAGAAACATGGAGGAGACAGGGAGTGGGCAGTGCTTCACTTACAGGCTGCCCTCTGCTGGATTGAAGGCCATATGTCAGACATATCTAGCAGCATGTGATCCAGACAGAACTGGAGTGGAATACTGATGAGAAACTCTTTTCAAGGTATGGCGTTAACCAGGGAATAACAAGGGTCACATTTATAGTGTTAGAAGCGTAAAAAGCTATAACGCACGGTCTAAGGAGCCCCGTTTCTGATTCATTAACCAATAATAACAGTCAACGTTCATGTTAATAACTGACACGTTATGTAATACTTCACATCATTGCACAGTCTGTGAAGGAAAAAGAAAAATCACACAGCCTCAGATCGCCATTTTCCTGGAAGTCTTTTCAGCAACCTTTTCCGTTTAAATAAACGAGTGCAGCAATTACATTAAATAAGTTTAGACTTATGTCATGCTAGGTCTATCTGTCATAATTTGCCTGTTTCTACACTTTAATACTTCTTGGCTTAGTTTTATCAGGAAATTGTGCATAATGTGATTACTAATGCACTTTACTAAGGTGTGGTTTGGATGTTTAGTCACTCGGTTGAATTTGTTGATTCTTAATGGTATGAAAAAGGGATTCGCTCAAAGCCAAGCTACACGAGGCGTCCTTCCTTTCTCACCACAGTTTATATATAACCTAAAAACCCTAATGGTACCTAAAAAAGTTTCAGATTAACAGAGTGACGAAGAGGCTTTGCTTGTCATTTTCTTGCCTTCAAATACTAAAGCAGCACTTGTGTTTGACCGAAGGGAAACACTTTCACACAACTGAACAGTTGATATTGAGTGTATAGCGTGGGCCCTTCCCCCAGCAAAGGCCTATTTTTACCCCTCACTAAGCTGTGTAATAGATAATACTGGCATGAACTGCCTGCACTTCACAAAAGGGAATCTTGATGCCCTATTGGAAATCTCCTGAAATGTCTGAAGGTAATTATGCCATTGTTTTGTACAATCAAATCCCTGACTTGTCATGACATGCTGCATTGTGTGACTGAGAGCTGTTAAACATGTCACATGGTTTTAGTAATTTTGTCTTCATTATTAATTTTCCTAATAATAATAATAATAATAATAATAATCCATACTACTTAGATGAGAGGTTATCAAAAAAATTACCCATTAAAACACCCTGTCCTGCACATAATAATAAATATATTAGATAAGCACATCTACTATTCAGCTATATCTTCTTTCTGAAAAAAAGAACTGACTGAACATCAAGTCTGCAGTGGATTCAATCATTACTGGCTACTTCCTGACCACTAAGAGTCACACAACTGGAGTGCCAGTGACTCACCACGTAACACATTTATGCCAGAACAAATACCAACCATTTTTGGGAAACGGGTCAATGAATAGGTTCATGAATGAAGAGAGATTAAACATAGACAATAGATTTTTGTTGCCTGTTTGATGTGTACACCATGTGTGATGTTTAACCCTTACACGAAGTCTCAAAAAAACAACAACAAAAAACAGTATAAAGTGCTTATTAGCACTGACAAACATGTCTTAAGATGACTGACTCACAGGGCAATGACAATGTAAGAGGAATATAACGTAATGTCATTTCAAAACACATTAAACTTTGCTCATACTTCAGCCAAACATTACATGAATCAGCAGAAACATTCCTGAACTACTGTTTACATAGCCTCTCTGCCTGATGAAAGCATGAAGGATATATTTCCTTCTCATGAGCAGCCTTGTTTTGAACCACACTGTGCACTTGTCACTAGGACGTTCTGCATTCTCGTTCCTCTGATAGCCGAGGTAACAGGGCTCTACAAGAGACGGGTCATATTTCTTTACCAGGTTTGCCAAGGACAGCGGCCTGTCTCCCAGAGAATAAGCATATGGTACGAGTGCTTCCTCAATAAATTCAACACGGTGACTGAGTGCGAGCCTGTTTTCTTTTATTCAGACACTTCAACATACTGGTAGAAACTTTTCTTCCACTGACATCACAAAGCCTTGGTTAATTTCCTTGTTTGGGTCCAGCCAGAGCAAACTGGAAAAAGCCAGGCTAATCTGCTGCCTCTCCTGTTCACTGGACGCACAAGTAAAAGTAGGCTTTTCCTTTCTGAGCTGTTTCTGGAAATCTGTACTTTCTCAGACTCCCACGGTCACCCTGTGCTATCACAGCAAACATTTCACGCTGCTTGCACGGAGCCTGTAGACGGATCAGTGTGCAGTAATTTAACAGGCAAAACGAGAAATGTGGAAAATGAAATGGAAAGAGGATAGAGTCAGCAATGCTGCCTGCAAATGAATAACAATGAATAACAGATGTGTTATCAACAGCCACAAACTTATTTAATAATCAAAATCTAATAATCATGATTGGTATCATTTTAATTACTTACAGGACATATTCACAAATAACTACATATCAGGTATACTTTGATAAAGGTAAATGATTAGACCCTTGTACATTTTGTCTAGCATTCCGTCATTCATTTTAAGTAAAGTTGACGGGACTGAAAGTTAAGCGCCATCTAGTGGCAGGAAAACACATAGCGCTTCTCTCTTTCTCTCTCGACATTTTCTTCAGGTCTTTCCATGACACGGACATTTATAATAATACATAACTGTGTGAAGGATTAGACACACCATCTAATGGTGAAATCTTAACGTTTTATTAATGTGTAAGGTTATGAAAACCACAGGTTCTGTGTGTATCTTTTAGCAACAATACACTGGTTCACTAAAAATCAAATTTTGGATTGAATGTGTAATAAAGTAAATACTAAATCGATAGCACAAAATTGTATAATAATTTACTTTACATATTTATTTAGATACTTTCGTATTCTGCTAAACCTAGCGTCACCAAATTACTTGCATTTGACACCATTTGTCATCAGCTAAGAATTGACCGGTTAGTAAAAACCATTGCTGTTCCATTTGAGACCATACTACCCTTCTATAATTCATATGCTTTATTACCTAGTGCATAGTGTAAGTGCATAATATACAGTACATCATTTGGGACGCTAGCTAGTGTTCCCAGGTTGCTGTGTAAGTACTAGAGCTTTGACCTCAACCCAACACTGAATACCTTATATAATGAACTAGAACACTGACTGCACCCTAGGCCTCCTCACCCAACATCAGTGCTTGACCTCACTGAAGCTCTTGTGGCTGAATGAACACATCTCCTCACAACCATCCTTCCCAGAAGAGTGCAGGTTCCTTGGATGCTCAGAAAGCACGAGTGTGACGGTCAGGTGCCCACAAACTTCACACAGGTGTCCACAAACCTCACAATCGCTCATTTTATTTTGATACTTGATCATTAGATTATTAGATACTTGATCTTTTCGTTTTGATTCTTTTATACTGTATCATATATTAATTCTGTTACAACATAGATAGCAAATTATGGTGGATTTACACTGATCGTGCATAACATTATGACCACTGACAGGTGAAGTGAATAACACTGATTATCTCCTCATCATGGCACCTGTAGTGTGTGACAAGGGCCAAATTGTGATAGCTAAACGACTGAATCAGAGCATCTCTAAAACTGCAGCTCTTGTGGGGTGTTCCTGGTCTGCAGTGGTCAGTACCTATCAAAGGTGGTCCACGGAAGGAACAGTGGTGAACCGGCAACATGGTCATGGATGTCCAAGGCTCATTGATGCACATGGGGAGTGAAGGCTGGCCTGTGTGATCCGATCCAACAGACGAGCTACTGTTGCTCAAATTGTTAAAGTTAATGCTGGTTCTGATAGAAAGGTGTCAGAATACACAGTGCATGATGGGTCAGGGCTGTTTGGCAGCCAATGAGGGACCAGCACAATATTAGGCAGGTGGTCATAATGTTATGCCTGATCGGTGTATATTTCTAAATACCAGGTGAAAGAGCTGTACAATGGCTCCACCTGCTGGTGCCTGATTGCTACGTGTTACCTGACTTGCTGTATTCTTGACTCGTATATAAACTGTAAACATATTGATTATTCATGTTAATGAATAGTTCTTCCATTCACACAGCGTCGTAGGCTCGTATATTATTTGCAATATTACTATTACTAAAGCATCTTACTTTGCTTTCCTTGCAGAATTATTAATGGACCTAATGGATCATTCAACACTGAACTAAACGTTTTCCCACCGCAATTCTGACTAATCCCGCCCCCTGCCTTATGATTGGCTAATTGTTCTCTTGTTTAAGAGCGAACTCGCAGTTGTATGGCTGCATTGTCGCCGCTGAGACCCAGCAGCCAATCCTGGCTCGGTAAGGGGGGAAATGTTTTCAATGTGAGTGGAAAACAAAATACGCTGCTAACTTGCTCATTTAAGAACCGTAGCTAAAAAAAGCGCTAAATCACGAAGAACTATATTACAAAACCTTTTTAATTTTACATTTCAGTGAGTAAAATTGTCATACTGTACCATTTCCAGCGAGATGCTCAGTCTTTGATTTGTTTCCGTTGGCTATGATGCAGCTCACTCGCTTGTCTTGTTAGCGTATTTGTGAATTATCGTTTCCATAGTAACAAAACGTTCACGTTAACCTAAGTTAACCGAGACTATAAATAATCATTTCTGTCAAAAGTGAAGGAAATTTTCGTTCTAAACGTCTTCTACACGGCTAAAAAGAAGTAGCAAAAATCGACTTTTCTTTTTAAAATTTTAGGCGCAACCCGGAAATAATCCCTTGACCCCCTAGCTACGTTATAGTGTGCGTTTGAACTGCACGTGACTAAAACAGTAATTTAATGCATCCATTTTGCTACAGTAGAATCTTTTTGCATGCACAATCATAATTTTATAAACTGACGAGTAAGCGTGTTGTCTCTGACCCATCCTGAGCAGGTTGACCCTGTGGAGGTGGAGAAGTTGTAATCATTTACACATAATGAAGAAATAGCAGATCTACCCTACAGCAGTCACCATGGCATGTACACCATTTATTCTGGATGGTGGAATATCAACAGAATTAGAGGAAAGAGGATTTCAGATTCAGGTATATTCAAATACAGACCTAGGCTAATGCAGAGTCTAACAGAACTACTAACTTTTTATATGGATGAGAGAGAGAGAGAGAGAGAGAGAGAACAATGGACTGGTTTCTGGTTCTTCTTGCAGGGAGATCCATTATGGAGTTCAAGAATTTTGTACACAAACCCAAAAGCTGTTAAGGATGTGCATTACAGGTATTTCAAGGACTGTTACAATTGAAGTTGTGTTTTAGTTCATATCTAACTTACAATCTGTCTGTTTGAAGCTTTCTTCAGTGTGGATCTGACGTTATCACAACAGCCACATACCAGGCTAGTATTGAAGGATTCATCAAGCATCTTGTCCTTAAGCCGGAGGAGGCCGAGGACTTGATTATGTCCGGGGTCCGTTTAGCCAGGGAGTCAGCAGCAGACTTCATGGCCAGCGGTTTAACAGCAGGTGTTTCCCCGCATGATTCCTAATCAACTCTTAGTTCATGGCTGAAAATCCTAGAGTAAAGAAGGTTTGATGATATTGTACTAATCATTAATGGTGATGGTTTGCTTGTCCAGACAGAGGAGTGCCTTTGGTGGCAGGTTCAGTGGGGCCTTATGGGGCTTTTTTACACGACGGTTCAGAGTACACAGGAGTCTATGCTGGCAGCATGAGTGTAGAGGTATGGTGGAGTTACTTGCACAGTCTAGTATCTTGTTGCAAAATATCATACTATGTGTAAAACCTCTACTGTACTTGGCCTCAGGAGCTGAAGAATTGGCATCGGCCACAGATTCGCAGTTTGGTGTCTGCAGGTGTTGATCTACTAGCACTGGAGACTATACCAAGTCTTAAGGAGGCAGAAGCCTTGGTGGAGCTGCTGAGAGAGTTTCCTGATGCTAAAGCCTGGCTTTCCTTTTCCTGCAAGGTAACGTTACATTACATAAATTCTATGGTTTGTATAGCAATGTTTTGCAATCCTGCTCTTCACTATGACAAAGTATATTCTGGGGTCCTTGCTACACTATATGGCCAAAGGTATGTGGACACATGACCTTTACTCCCATGTATGGTTCTTATCAGTGTTATTGCTGTTGTTGGAAACACACCAATTTATAGTATGCTGTAGCTTTGCGTGCCCAAAACATGTTACAGCATAAAGCATGCACAAAGTAAGGTCCATGAAGATGTGGTTTGCAAAGGCTGGAGCAGAAGAAATCAAGAACTGCCTACTTGAACACCTTTGGGATGAACTGGAATGCCAATTGCACCCCAGATCTTTTCACCTGACATCAGCATTGCTCTTGTGGCTGAATGAACACAAATCCACAAAATCTAGTGGCAGAGGAGTGGCTGATATAGCAGCAAAGATGGTACAAACTCTGGAGCATCTCCTTCCATTCTTACATCCCCTTGTTCTCTTAATGCAGCTACCCAGATATGGGAGGATCATTGATCCTGGAGGACACAAAGTTGTGGAATCTTGCCAACTTCCCTCAGATTGAAGAAGCTGCTCAGATGAGTAGTGAAACATTTTGATCTAACTACAAAGAAGTCCAGTTCTTGACACATGACTCAACCAACAGATATCTGGAACAGGAGGTTCAACAAGCACATATGATTGTAATGGTTAGATGTCCACATACTTTTGGCAGTATAGTGTAGATGAGGCTTATGTGACTGAAATTAATACATCTACATTAATTAGAGTATACTTTTTATTTTTTTATGACACCAATAGCAGCAGACTTCAGCTAATACCTGACTCTGAGTCAGTGTCAATCTGGCAATCTGAGTGGGTAGCAATAGTTACTGAATAAGTCTGAATTTTCAGAATCATGTCTAAATAATCTGGCCTCAAGTACTGAAGGTGAAAGACTGCAGCATCTGTTTTGCAGGATGCCCAGAATATTTCAGATGGCAACAAGTTTGCCAGGGCTGTTCAGGTGGCCTGTAACTCCGCTCAGTTGGTTGCTGTTGGGGTGAACTGTTCTCCACCTGCTCTAGTGACACCTCTTCTCGAATCTGCAAAGTCACACAAGACAGCCAACGTGAACTGGGTGGTCTATCCAAATAGTGGGGAAGACTGGGATCTCAGCACAGGGTGAGTGTATCAGCAGTGTTAAACTTTAAGAAACAAAACCGTTAAGCTGCTGTATGATTATTGCACCAAGAAAGGACTATGAACATGATCAAGCATAACATTATGACCACCTACCTAATACTGTGTTGGTCTGCCTCTTGCTGCCGAAACAGCCCTGACCAGTCATGCACTGTGTATTCTGACACCTTTCTATTAGAACCAGCATTAACTTCTTCAGTAATTTGAGCAACAGTAGCTCGTCTGTTTGATTGGATCACACGGGTCAGCCTTCACTCTCCATGTGCATCATGACCCTGTTGCCGGTTCACCACTGTTCCTTCCTTGGCCCACTTTTGATAGATACTGACCACTGCAGACCAAACACCCCACAAGAGCTGTAGTTTTGGAGATGCTCTGATCCAGTCGTCTAGCCATCACAATTTGGCCCTTGTCAAACTCGCTCAAATCCTTACGCTTGTCCTTTTTTCCTGCTTCTAACACATCAACTTTGAGGACAAAATGTTGACTTGCTGCCTAATATATCCCACCCACTAACAGGTGCCATGATGAGGAGATCATCAGTGTTATTCACTTCACCTGTCACTGCTCATAATGTTATACCTGATGTGTGTGTATATTATATATATATATACACACACACATATATATAAATAAACTGTCCTGTTACTAAGAACCTGGAAAGTGCAAAATCATGCTTGACACTTTCTCTAAATTTTACCTAAATGATTTCCTTAATGAAAGCTTGACCATTATCAGTGATTACACATTTTTTTTAAATCAGTTTATTATTTGACTTAGATTATGTGGTGTCTGCCATCAGCTGTTACCATAGAAACAATAACATATTAGATCTATATAATTTCTGACCAGTCTTAGTTGAACATTGGGCAGCACTGTGGTGTAATTAATGTGATATCCACATTTGCAGATGGCGAAGACAAGAAAGGATTCCCTTTACAGAGCTGAGTGTTGAGTGGAAAGAACAAGGGGCGTTATGGATCGGTGAGCCGAACATTATTATTATTTTTAGTTCTATAAGAATATCAAAACATACACTATATTGCCAAAAGTTTTGGGACACCCCTCCAGGTGTTCCAATCACCTACATGGCCACAGGTGTATAAAATCAAGCACCTAGGGATGCCGACTGCTTTTACAAACATTTGTGAGTGTGGGTCGCTCTCAGGAGCTCAGTGAATTCAAGCGTAGTGATAGGCCACATGTACAATACGTCCATTCATGAAATTTCCTCACTACTAAATATTCCACGGTCAACTGTTGTTGGTATTATAACAAAGTGGAAGCAATTGGGAAAAAACAGCAACTCAGTCATGAAGTGGTAGGCCACGTGAAATCATAGAGCAGGCTGAGGTGTACAGTGCCTGGAAGTTGCTGACTTTCTGCAGAGTCAATAGCTACAGACCTTCAATGGTCTACAGCTACAGGCTAGGCCTTCTTGTCCAACATCAGTGCCTGACCTCACAAATGCTCTTCTAAAGGAATTTATGTGCATGTAAAGGCAGACGTCCCAAAACATTTGCCAGTATAGTGTATGTCCTGACTCAATCTCCTGTCAAGATTTGTGGAGTAATACTGCTCTTTTTGCTCTTTTGACAGGAGGCTGTTGCCGTACCAGTCCTGCTGACATTGCACAGTTAAAAAGTCGATTAACCGAAACAGAAAAATCACAAATTTAAGACCTCTCCCCAAAATACACACACACTAATTTTTAGAAGAAATTGTATAAATATTTATTAAGAAATAAAAGCAACCACCTATTTCCAGTTCTCACTGTCTTTAAATGTATGTGGGACTTCAGATAAGTGGAGACACTCGTCATAATACATACTCGAGATGCTGCTGAGGCAAAAATTACAACGGACACCACAACGGTTCACATAACTTGAAAGCCACCATGCTCTCGTACAGCATTTCACAAAGAACTGATATTCGGTCACCATACACAATAATAGAAATGTCACTGATGTTTCATTTCACAGTATGTGATTACACCGCCTTAAATGAGGAGAGAGAGAGACTCACAGTCCTGTTCAAACAGTCCTCTTGCTTCAATTAGTCAGTGTGGCTGTTCTATTTTCTCATGGCTTCTACTTATATTAATGCACTTTAAACTTTAATCATAACATACATTATACGCGTAATGTAAGTGAACTCACTAAGTTAGCCCATTCTGTGCTTCAGGTGTTTATGAACAAGTCCTTCTTTGAAGCACATGACTGGAATGACACTAATGGAATGCGTCACGCACATAAAATACTCACCGTACATTTGGGTTTATAGACCGCTGCACATTTTTTGTTTGATCTGCCCGTTTTTACCAATCCTGTTGCTAGAAGTCTCTGAACTGACCATAAGGAAGAAATAGCTCACCCCCCCAACTCCCCCCTCCCAGTTCTGATCTACCTCAGTTGTTGATTGGCTTGAACAAGTGTGTAGAAATCCCAATGGAGATGTAACCACTTCGTTTTTAGTCAGCGATGTCCTCGTCCAGGTCGCTGTCAGGGCAGCCTCGGTGGCCATATTCTGCGGTGTTAGAGATCCGTTTCCAAGCTTGCTCTGATTTCTGATTCCCCGTGCTGTGAGAGCGGCCCAGGTGCCCGCGTTTGGTTTCACCTTCATCTACAGCTTCCCCTGCTGAAGTCTGGCTCCGCTGATCCGCTCCCTGTTGGTGGTTATCGTGCCTCAGATTCTCCAAGTTTAATGCCCAAGGTCCGATTTTCTGCCAGTTCACTCGTTGGAAGGCCATGAGACAGTGTAGGTTGCCTCCCACCTAAAAGTAAGATGAAATAAAAAGTGTTATTTCATTAATAATTAAGTAAGGATGTATCCACTTTATGATGTGAGGAATAAAATGTTCCAAATTCTTAAGTCACTGACCTTTTTGGTTTTCCGAAACTGAATGCCTCTTTCTGTATGGCGAATGTCCAAGTATTCTGGGTTCTGTGTGTTCAGGTCAGTCACAATATCGGCCCACCTAAATTGAATGCGTGAAATCAAGGTTTGCAGAACACAACTAATCACCAAATGAATGATAGCAGCTTCTAAAAACTCAAACTACAATTCACATTTTCTTGAATATTTACAGGAATTCCTGACCAAATCTGAGATATAATACTAGTCCCTATTCATTAATTTATTCCTCTTTAGTAATTGTTTGATTATAGTCAGGGTATTGATGGATCTGAATCTCAGGAACACTGGGGATGAGGCATGAACCTGGCACTGGTAGCTCAGTGGTGTCGGACCACTGATTGAAAGGTTGCCACTGCTGGGCCCTTAACCTTCAACAGCTCAGTCATATAAATGAGATGGTTCTGGATAAGGGCATCTGCCAAATGCTGTAAAGGAATGCACCCTGGATGGGACACCATCCATCACACACATTCACAGTTTAATACCGCCAATCCATCTATCGCATTTTTTTTTTTTAGGAAGATAAGAGTTCCTCACACTTTGATCCCTCTACACCACAATGTTGCCTGCTAATCATATCTAATTGAATAATTAAAGGAGATTGTACTTTTTACAGTGGATGGCTGGATGTTTCCTGCTTGGTTCCCCAATAAGAATCCAGTGCTCCATTTCATTCAGTGCAAGTGGTCCCCTGGGGTTAAAAAAACAAAACAAAACTCCAACTCAGTAAACACCACAGAACACTATTCTAATTGATTATCTACTGGTGTGCACAGTGTTGGTGTTAACATATAAGAATACTGCGGGGAGAATAATATTTCACAAGAGATCACTTTTAAAGAAAAGCAGTTTGTTATTGTGGTGTACCTGTAAGCTTTGGCAGCTTTTAATGGGGTAGCTTCGAAACCCACGGGGCAGAAGTAGTGGTTCTGACAGTGGTAAATATAGGCCATAGATTCATCTCGTAATCCTTGGGTCAGCTTAAGCAAAGCTCCATCAGCTAGTCAACAGAAGCACAGTCACAACATTTTGTCAATATGTTCATTATAGAATATTATCATTTTTAGAAATATTTAGTACTATATTTGTTCCATAGTGATAGGCCACCGAGACAACAGATAAAAACACTGAGAAACACAGAAAATACAGTGATTAATATTTCATAGTATGATGTCATTTTAAGTGATCCTACATTTCCCAGCAGCATCTGATACAAATTAGCCTGAGAAAATCACAGACCATGAAACTGGGGCTATGCCCTCTGGAAATGTGTGAAGAGATGGTTAAAACATAAACCATATTCTTGAGTTGATGGAAAAGGCCAACACTGGCACACATTATTGAAGAAAATCACCTTTCAAACTTTGTATAGTTGAGTGCCTTATGTGGACTTCTACAAATTGTTCATACTTTTTGAAGTCAAATCAAGAGGTTTATTGTCATTTCAACCTATACACCGATCAGGCATAAGGTTATGACCACCTGCCTAATATTGTGTTGTTCCCCTTTTGCTGCCACAACAGCCCTGACCCATCGAGGCATGGACTCCACTAGATCCCTGAAGGCGTGCTGTGGTATCTGGCACCAAGATGTTAGCAGCAGATCCTCCATGGGCCCCACCTCGCAACATACATGACGTAAAGGATACTTTAATGACTTAAGGGATACTTTTGATAGATACTGACCACTGTAGACTGGGAACACCCCACAAGAACTGCAGTTTTGGAGATGCTCTGATCCAGTCGTCTAGCCATCACAATTTAGCCCTTGTCAAACTCGCTCAAATGCTAATGCTTGACCATTTTTCCTGCTTCCAACACATCAACTTTGAGGACAAAATGGTCACTTGCTGCCTAATATATCTCACCCACTAACAGGTGCCATGATGAGGAGATCATCAGTGTTATTCACTTCACCTGTCACTGTTCATAATGTTATGCCTGATCAGTGTATAGCTGGTCCAGTACACAGTGAAATGAAACAACGTTCTTCCAGGACCCTGGTGCTAAACAGAACATACATACATAACAACACAGAACTAAGAACTAAATACATTAATTTAGTTCTATTTAAAATGCATATGTGCAAACTGCAGACAGGACAAGAATACAATGGTATACACAGAGCAGCACTGACCAGACCACTGATTTATTATAGACCACTGCTTTTTATGGTGTCTTCAGACATGAAACACTCATTTCACACCAGGTAAATGATTTTAAAGCGATTGACATGTAGCTCACCCGTCTCTCCTGCTGTCTTGTGCTTCCCATGGGGTTTATACAGAATATAAGAGCATCCTCGTACACGGAAATGGTCATTGATCTGTCTGAACCATCTGTGCCAAAACAAGACCAAGAGACGGGGAAAATGTAACTATCAGGTACCTCAAAAAGACAAAAAGCTTTCCAGTGGGGTAAGCAGAACAATCATACCTCATTAAAGTGGCATTCCCAGTAAAAGGTCCAAACTTGATATCTTCAAATGGAGGCTGGAAACCGAGAATATGTAGAGCTTCTTCCTGGGAAATGGGTGGAAGGCTGACCAAAAAAAAGAAAAAAAAAAAAGAGTTTCCGTTTATTAGGGATGTAACCAATTACAAATCTATATGTAATGTGTTCTAAATGGAAACATATACACAGGTGTTTTCTTCTGCTTTTTTTCTGAAATAAATCTTGCCACAAAGTTTCATACAGCATCTGGTAGAGAATAAAGATGTGGAAATAAAAGCGGTAGGTTTCTTTTAGTTGTGAGTGAGCCATCGGTTATGAAGCTCGCAGGATAAACAAAGGCCACATTTAATTTTATTAATAGGCCCAAAGTGTGCCAAGTAAACATTCCCTACACCATTACACCACTTCCACCTCCACTAGCCTGGGCTGTTGACACAAGGCAGGCTGGGTCCATGGATTGATGCTGTCGGTGCCAAATTCTGACAGTACAATCTGTGTACCTCAGTAGAGTTTGAGATTCATCAGACCAGCTACATTTTTCCCATCTTCAACTGTCCAGTTTTGGTGAGTCTGTGTCCACTGCAGCCTCAGCTTTCTGTTCTTGGCTGATAGAAGTCTTTGGATGTTCTGTCTTGCATTCTGAGATGATTTTCTACTCGCCACAAGTCGATATTTGAGTTACTGTAGCCTTTCTGTCAGCTTGAACCAGTCTGGTCAATCTCCATTGATCTCTCTCATCAACATGGTGTTTCCATCTGCAGAACTGTCGCACACTGCATGGTTTTTCTTTATTGCACTATTCTGAGTGAACTCTAAAGATTGTTTTGTTTGAAAATCCCAGAGATCAGCAGTTACAGAATTGCTCAAACCATCCATGCCACAATCGAAGTCACAGAGATCACACTTTTCCTTCATTCTGATGGTTGATGTGATTAGCTGAAGCTCTTGATCTGTATCTGCATGATATTTTTTGCATTTTGAATCTGACTGTTTTTATCATACTTGTTAATCTGGCATTTTACCCACAATGACTTTTGCAGGCACATAGTCTAGGCAAGATTGAGGTCAATTGTTTCACACAATGAGAAGCAACTGCAAAGAACTTTATGAATTAAATTCTCACATCTAGACTTAACTCTAGAGCTTGTTAGCCCTTTCATACATGAATCGGTTATGTACCTTCCAGCTCCAAGGGTACTGTACAGAAAGTTCCAGCAAGAGACGAGCGAGGAAATGCCACATGAAGTTTTATACTGAGGGCGGCTGATGCAGTACCTACAAAGGTGAAAGAAGAGCAAAAACAAAATGTGCTTTGTCTGTTGTTCCTTTTTGTAAGACAACTGGGTAAGAGAGTAAGATCTGCATTTTTCACCATCTGCGTAAGTCCAGGACTTTCCTCTGCTTGATTTCTTCCAGAGAAGCTTGTGGTGGAAAATCCAGCACATTTCTGCTTGATCGGTCGGATGACTTCATTTTCTTCAAACCAAATTTCTTTATATTACCTGTAAATATGTGAGAAATGATAAGTACTGTGTTCTGTGGCTTTAGAGTATACTCTGCATGCTGTATACTTAACCAGAACCCTGCTCAAAAGTGAGGAGAAATGTGACTTGTATAAGTCTGGCTTGTATAAGATTTAATCATGACAAGGGAATTTGGGAAATAGTATTTATTTATAATACTGGGGAACCAAGTCATCACAGAATTTGCTAGCTGGTCCCTGCTACTTACTTTCCCTTTAACAAAAAATGTTCAATGTCTTGTGAAATTTTAATTTAATAAACACTAATAGACTGGCATTTAAAAAAAAAAAAAAGGTAATACAAAGGGACGAGACAGGATTTATTAAAAATGATAAGTCGCCCTAGACAGTGGTTTTAAAATCTACATTTGGTTTCCTTCACAGAGGAGTACCACATGATAAGGAAGAGGCAGACTGCAGAGATAATTGTGTAACTGATTCAAATTAACATGAAGGTCAAAAATGCAAATCCCAGACTTCTGTTGCGTCTCCTGCTCTGATGCACTTGTCTTGTATAAGTTTGGTAGTTTGGTTGATTAGATTTTACACAGTTTCTGTACACTGGAAATATGGAGATGGATGACTCTCCATCTACGTCACTGAAACATAGGCAACATTAACAGATGGTTTGTAGGGCAATTCATTTGCTTTTTCCTCACTAACCGCAAGTGTGGAGCTTCAAATAGACTCATACAGATAACACTGCACAAAGGCTGTGAAGTTAGATCACACATGCAGAAGGAGCTGGATCAGTACTTTTTCTCTTTGTATGTATAAAACAATTATTAATGAATCCTACCTGTCCTGGCTTTTCGTGTTAAAACGGCATCAAAATCGGTGGTGTCGATCTCCCAGGCTAAAATGGGCTTGGAGTTACTGGACAAAGTCTCTTCAATATCACAGGCATCAGAAGGTGTATGGATTTCTGAAGCCTGACCCTGGGAGATAGTGATGGTGTTTGATTGACTCAATGGCGTACTGCCGTCGTGGCTGGACTGGGGAACATCTCTGGGGGTGAGGATTGGACGGGCTTGATTGAGCAGCGCATAATCAGAGCACACTGTGTAGAATTTCTCCCGGGAATGTGTGACCGGGCATGTCCATGGGAGCTGGAGCTCGGCGCTGGAGGCCCGTCTGGTGCGCAACGTATCACGGCCAAATGGGTTCAGGAAGCCGCGCTCATTGTCTTGGCCCGGCAACCGTGTTGGGGGTGCCGGGTCCTTGGCACCAGATATGTTACCGCCTTCACTTTCTGCAGTGTTAGGCATTGAACACTTGGATGACAAGAAGATTGCCTATTGGTCGGTTTTGGTTTGCTGTGACTCCTTGGCCCTGTTTTAGGAAAGAAAAATGAATGGGAATAAGAACACCACAGCAGAATTAACCAAAAAAATTCAACACCAATGCAGCCTGGGAAAATTATGTAATTCCTGTATCCATTTTGGTTTCCTCTAGGATCTCTATTTTCTTATTAAAAGATGCTGGTAGGTTGATTGCCTAGTCTAAAAGGTGTGAATGAGGGTGTGAATGTGTGTGTGTGTGTATGGTGCCCTGTGATCAACTGCTTAGTGTTCCTGCAATAAGCTTTGTGTCCACTGCAAACCTGACCTGGATACAGTGCTTACTGGATGAATGAATGAATGAATGAATGAAATAGGTATAAGTAAACTGAGAAATGTTAATTAATAATTTTGGGGAAAAAATCATAGATCTGGAAAGCTCTACCTGAATCCCTCCATCTAATTATGCGGCACACCACATGTTTGATAATGTACACTGTGTTGTGGTTATTTATTTCAGAGCCATCAATGGGTACAGTGTAACAAACAAAGTCACATGTACTGGTATACTCCTCAGACCATCTCTCAAACAAAGCTAAATGTATAGAAATTATTTTTTTTTACTTTTATACCGGATCGTATATATTAATTATGTTACCACGCAGATAGTAAATTATGGTGGATATACACTATATTGCCAAAAGTTTTGGGACACCCCTCCAAATCACTGAATTCAGATAAATTAGAGCAGAGACTGTGAGCCAGACCTTCTTATCCAGCATCAGCGCCTGACCTCACAAATGTGCTTCTAGAGGAATGGTCAAAAATTCCCATAAACACTCTCCTAAAACTTGTGGAAAACCTTCCCGGAAGAGTTGAAGCTGGTATAGCTGCAAAGGCTGGGCCAACTTCATATTACATTCATGCGCATGTAAAGGCAGGCGTCCCAGTTTTGTCCTGGCTTGCAGGCTTCATCCCAAAGATGTTCTGTCGGGTTGAGGTCAGGACTCTGTCTTTATGGACCTCACTGATGAGAAGTCATGTTGGAACATCCCCAAACTGTTCCCACAAAGTTGGGAGCATGAAATTGTCCAAAATGTCTTGGTATGCTGAAGCATTAGGAGTTCCTTTCACTGGAACTAAGGGGCCGAGCCCAACCCCTGAAT
Source organism: Hemibagrus wyckioides (assembly GCF_019097595.1). Taxonomy (NCBI): domain Eukaryota; kingdom Metazoa; phylum Chordata; class Actinopteri; order Siluriformes; family Bagridae; genus Hemibagrus; species Hemibagrus wyckioides. Next base: position 13,604,686 of record NC_080720.1, read on the forward strand.
TCAATGACTTGGAGGGGTGTCCCAAAACTTTTGGTAATATAGTGTATTTAAGCCACACAGACATAAACAGTAAGGCCACACACTACCACTATAAAAATCCGAATAATATACTGTATATACCAATACAATTATTGACAACAATCTAATCAATAGTAAAGAAAAAAAATGCCTGCGTCTACAAATTCACATCCCTCGTGAATGATTTTTTTTTACGGCATCATCATCATCATCATCATCCACCACAATATAACTAAACTGACATCAGATTGTTTGGTTAGTGTTCCTGTGTGTGAATAAAGCTGAGTAAACCCTCTATAATCACTGACACCAGGCTCTTCAGCTTAATGTAGCTGTAACTGTAGCATCACATGAGAATGATTAAATAACATAACCCACCCTATAAGGGGGCGACCTGATCTACGACCAGAACACTGTCGAAATGTAACATGTAAATAAAAAACATATGCGTCGAATGCTACACAATGTAAACATAAAACAGGTTACAGACACGTACCTTGAGGTTATAAACACCGCATGAAGCAAAGATAAAGGGACAACAACACGACTTGTCAATACACTGGCCTTCTGTTAAAGAGGCTCTTCTGGTTTATACCAAAACGGAGAATAACGGAGGGTGGTCCAAATAAAATGACAAATAGGTGATGCCGAAAACAAACAGTGCTAACTGTAAATTTGTTAAATGGCAATTACATAAATAACCCAAAAGCATAATTTTCTTACTATCATGAGGCAGGTGTCTACTAAAAGGCTGTGAAAGATGACCAGGAAGCGCTTCCCCCCTCCTCATCCTCCTCTGAGTGGTTTGCTTAAACAGGTGAAGAGAAGATAAGAGTCGACTTTGGGAGTCTTCAAATCAAAAGGCTGCGCTGCAATTACGCATAAGTCAAGTTCGACTACTATGTCAACATAAACCTTGTGATTTAAAATAATCATTAATGTTTTAAATTGCGCTATTTTTTATAGTCATATATTGTGTCGAGTACTGTTTAATAAAATAATCTAAGCACCTAAGTAAAGGATCTATCACAGCTAGTGCTTGTGGAAAATATGGCGAACGTAGATTAAAGATTTAAAAAGAAAATACTGATTTTTGGTATAAATCTAAATATGCATAAATTAGCTTTAGATATGACTTTACATGACACTGTACACTGTACTGAGACAATTATATTTGAAGCCTGTAGCCCCCTAGTGCACTGTAGTACACAGTACACAGATTTGGGACGGAACCGGTTAAGTCACAGAGGGTAGTGTCCAGGGTTTGGAGGAAGCCTCGGCGCTAATAAATTATTAATCATCTTTCAGTTTCATCTTTTGTTGGTCTAACGTGAGCTCAGCCCGCTACTGAAAGTCTTTCGTGGACGTGTCTGCCAGAGCTACTATCCGCCATATCTACTGCACTGGGACGCTCATTGTAGGTCTGTTTGTCTTATAAATCTTCCAAAAAAAAAAAAGCATTATTTCTTTTGAATTGTATGTGCTGAAAACCTTGTCCGAATACTTCCCTGATTCCTGTTGATTAAAGTTATTCTAACTCCGTGGTGAACAGCGTGAATAAAGGATATTGATTGAGCAGGTTATTGATCATCTGTTAAACCAGCACCAGATCCGTAATAACCGTTATAAGAGCCGGTTCAGACCAGCTTTCTTGTTCGCTTCAGCATGGACATGCGCAGTTCTTGGGGCGCGTGCTGTTAATGCCCGCCGACCATTATTTTTTTTTTTTGCAAGTATGTGAGACTTGCTAGCCCGCCAAAATGAAGCTCAAGTTTTACAATGGCGGGTTATATCCTGAATGTGGTAAAGCTTTTCAGGCAGTGTAGAAGAAAGCAAACTGTCATGAAGAAATATTATTAAATGACTCATTAGCTGACATTTGCGTCTGTAGCTCACAAACCATGCTTCTGCTGTCCAGCTTCATGTTTCAGAGATTTGTTTGTGTACACTATATTGCCAAAAGTTTTGGGACACCCCTCCAAGTCATTGAATTCAGGTGTTGTTTTTCAGGGTTTATGCTCGGCCCCTTAGTTCCAGTGAAAGGAACTCTTAATGCTTCATCATACCAAGACATTTTGGACAATTTCATGCTCCCAATTTTGTGGGAACAGTTTGGGGATGACCCCTTCCTGTTCCAACATGACTGTACACCAGTGCACAAAGTAAGGTCCATAAAGACATGGATGAGAGAGTTTGGTGTGGAGGAACATCGGTGCCTGACTAGACGAATGGTCAAACATTCCCATAAACACTCTCGTAAACCTTGTGGAAAACCTTCCCAGAAGAGTTGAAGCTGTTATAGCTGCAAAGACCGGGCCAACTCCATATTACATTCATGTGCATGTAAAGGCAGACGTCCCAGTTTTGACCTAGCTATCAGTCTCCACTCTAATCCATCCCGAAGGTGTTCTACCGTGTTGAGGTCAGGACTCTGTGAAGTTCCTCCACACTTTATGGACCTTACTTTGTGCACTGGTGCGCAGTCATGTTGGAACAGGAAGGGGTCATCCCACACATTTGGGGGCATGAAATTGTCCAAAATGTCTTGGTATGCTGAAGCATTAAGAGTTCCTTTCACTGGAACTAAGGGGCCAAGCCCAACCCCTGAAAAACAACACCTGAATTCAATGATTTGGAGGGGTGTCCCAAAACTTTTGGCAATAAAGTGTATTTCCAAATATGATTCAACAGTTTGTTCTGTGTTTTTATTTTATATCAAGATGAGATTCAAAGTCACTGTTTATCACTGAAGGTCATGATACTGATAAATGAATAATGTGGTCTTCAGGTAACCAGTATGAGTCAGAAGATGATGATTATTGACACTGACTGCGGCATAGACGATGCCCTGGCTATAATGTTGGCCCTGTCCTCATCCAATGTGAAGATCCTGGGCATCAACTGTTGCTTTGGAAACACTGATGTGGACAATGTGTGTAAGAATGTGCTGCGTGTACTGTCCGTGTGTCAGCGTACTGAGGTGGGTCCAGTGCACATCATTACAAAACTTTTATCTGTATTAGATGTTTGAACAATTACACAGTCACCGGGTGTATCACAATGCCCAGGTTTTTTAAGAGCAGTGGAAGCTCTGCAGTTAAGTAAGTGGACGTCTCATCAGAAGGTCATGAGTTCAAATCCTCGCACTGAAATATTAACCCTCAACTGTTCAGTTGTATAAATGAGCTAAATGTAAGTTGCTCTGCTTTACGATATCTGCCAAATGCTTTAAATGTAAAGTCTCCTCTTGTGTCAGTGGATAATCATTACAGGACTTATTACTTATTAAGTACTCATACTGATCATAGTATAAAAAAGAGACTTTGCTCTTCCACCTGTAATGATTTATAATCCGAATATCTGGTGCCACAAAGATAATGATTGAGAGATTGAATGCCACACCCTGTTTAACTATTGTTCCTGACCATATTATTTCCCTTTCCTGGCCAATATCTATCCATATTCTAATGCTCACTTTTACATTTACATTTCATTACATTTACAGTATTTTACAGTCAGCTAGCTGTTTGATCTAGACTAGCGCTAGTATTTGTTGCTGCTGTACAGTATGAAAGCTCTGTATTCATCTTCAGATGTCAGGGCTGCTACAGACTGTAGGTAAAGGACATCTTTGCTGGAAAAATATGAATGAAGATATGTTAATGAACCTGGAAAACCAAGCTCATTGACTAATATCTATCATTATGGTATCATGATCATTTCTATCATTTATACAACTGAGCAGTTGAGGGTTAAGTGCCTTGCTCAAGGACCAAGCAGTGGCAGCTTGGCAGTGCTGGGATTTGAACTCATAATCTACTGGTCAATAGTGCAATGTCTTTAAAAACTCAGCGTGATAATTCACCATGTCACTAAGCAGGCGTTGTCTCAAAACGGTCTCATGAACATGACCTCAGCTGATAAAATAACGTAGGGACCTGTGATGTACACAGAAACAGGACTTGCCTGTGCTCATGTAGGTATGCATTCATATTTTCAGATTCCTGTCTTTCGAGGAGCAGCCAGCTGTTTGGTTGGAACATCGAAACAATCAAAAATTCATTTCGGGACAGATGGATTGGGAGATGTTCTGCAGGACAAAGACCCTGACGAGTGGAAAACTAAAATACAGAAAGAGCATGCGGTTAATTCTTTGATCAGACTGGTGAATGAGAATCCAGGGCAGGTAGGGAAAAGTAATGAATAGTAAATAATACACGTTGTCTCAGAAGTCTCCATACTTAGGGGAAATTAGCACTTTTTTAAAAAATGTTTTTTATAACATTTTTTCTGAATGTACTGTGTGTCAAATGTAAAAGGAATGTATTCAAAGTGCAATTTCATACATAACACTAGAAGTGTTAACATGAGTTAATCACTAATGGGAGAGATGACAATCATGTCAAGGGTGTTTTGTGAACAGTTATGTTAATATAAAAGTGTTAACATCCCATATGTATTGAGACTTGAGGGACACTGGTATACTTCACCATGCTTTCCTGCCCTCTTGTGGTTGACTGTGTCTTATTCATTTAAAAGGTTTCTCTTGTTGCACTGGGTCCACTGACGAATCTAGCTCTGGCTGTTAGAATGGACCCCAGCATTTCCAACAAGCTGGAGGGTTTGTATATCATGGGAGGCAACCAGGAAGGTAAGAGTCTGAGAGCCCTGTTAAGCTTACTTCATGAGCAGGATTTCTCTGAATGTTTGTCTTTGCAGGTAAGGGAAATATGACGCCATGTGCAGAGTTCAATTTCTTAATGGATCCCGAGTCTGCCTATGTAGTCTTGGAGGAATATGTATGTCCCACACACATAGCCACCTGGGAGTTTGCCTGCAGAAACAAGCTCTCTTGGGTAAGAATTAAAAAGCAGTGTGGAAAAAATCACATCAGCACTTTGTCTTCCTTTCATCATTTCTAAATGCCTAAATGTTTTCTAAGGCTATATCTTTATTACTGGTAAAAAAAAGAAGGAAATAACAGGATGTTCTATTACAGAAAGTATTCAGTGACATGATGGTATGATACAAGCTGACAAAAAGTCTATTATTTTCAGATAACAGCATATCTGATGGGTTTTCATATAAATAAATAAATAAATATATATATATATATATATATATATATATATATATATATATATATATATATATATATATATATATATATATATATGAGAATAGAGTTTAGTTTAATTTTGAGGAATAACCTGGAGACTAATGACTAAATATCTCTGTACAGAAAACTTCACCTCATGAACAAGTAATTTTTTTCCCTGTATTACATAAGAGCATGCTCTTAAGTTTATTATTCCCTTTAGATTATGAGGCACATCCACAGTAAAAGTCCCTGTGCTATGATTAGCACACAGAAAATTAGCTAATCAAATTTGAGGATTCAGCAGCACCATAGTACAACATATTTATTTGTTTAGACTGAGTACACGAACATACCTTTCATTTTAGGAGTTCTTTGACGAGATGGTGAACCAGGACACTGCAGCTGCTCGATTTATGAAAACAATCACCTCCAAATGTCCGGCTTACTCTCGGGAGCCTGGTAATAAACCAGGAGATATACTTTTTGGTTCAGGGTTCGTGTCCTACGATGCCTATGCTATGGCAGCATGCGTGGATGGCAGCGTGATCACAGAAAGTGTAGAGTATGCTGTTTGTGTGGAGATCCAGGGAGAGCTCAGCAGAGGCATGATGGTACTGGATGTCACAGGCCAGCTGAAGAGTAATCGTGTGTTTTTGATGAAGTCCTGCGACCTCACCAAGTTCAGTTCCTTGCTCATGAATTCCTTAAAGCAGCCATGAAGAGTGATTGCAGAGTGATAGCACAGTTTATGTTATTCTGTATTTTTAATTAGATGATTATCTTAAATTCTGAAGTAGACTTAACTTTTTAGGACAGCAGACAAATCCATTTATGCTTGTGTATTGTTATGCCAATATGTTATACATTTCAGCTAACAAATTTTAAAATATCTGAATGGAATTCTTAAATATTACACATTGCCCCAAACAGATTTTTCTCTGTAAATGAAAGAGTTTAAAGGCCAATAGCAGGGGAAGTCTCTCTAGCACCTCTGGTGCTTTTAATGGTAAACAGCTTTGATCGTAGAATTTGAAGGAAATACATTGTGGATTTACCAATGCACTTCAACTGATATGATTTAATTTATTGTATCTCATAATTATCCTGGTTTAAAGATTTCTCATCAGATTGTCTTATTCTTTAGCCCATAAACATTACAATTGTTTGTTTTTTTTCCAGTCTAATTTTCAATATATGTTAAGCCATTGTTTAAGTTATGCTAATAAAACTAAGAAGTTCAAGTGTTTTTTTAAAAGAAATTACCTGTCTGTGTGTGTGTGTGTACAGTATATGTACACGAATACATCTCATTTAAAAATGAGCAGGAAAAAAAGAACCAATCACTTAGAAGATATTGCTGCCTGATATGTTTATTTCAACCAATGTAACGGAGGTCTCACTCATGGTTGCAAATGAACCATGTAGAAAACAAACCCCTTCCAAGTACTCCTTTAAACATTAAATTAAAAAAAAAAAAATTAAGCAAACAAACCATTCTTTATCCAGAATCCAATAAAAATAATAAGTTAAACCTCAAATTCTCAATGTGGTCATGGATTGGCATTGACCATAAAACACCAGATGAAGACTTCTGACGTCCTTCATTCCTGTATCTGTTTTAAACTGTAACTTAGGTTATCAGAAATCAACAGGATCGGCCAAATTGGTTCTAAAATGAATGAAACTCTTAAATCAGGGCCCATTTTGTCAGAAAAGTGGGATTTAACACAAAGTGCTCCATTTAGAGTTGGGTAATACTGCACTTGACACCATACAGTAATACTGGGCCATATACTTTAGTTCCAAAGAAAAAACACAGTATTACTCAAAATCTAGAACTTTAAAAATAATAAAAATGGGCAATATAATTTTTCTTTTTGTTTTAGATCAAGGTCTTAATTCTCTGAGTAACTTAATTTTTTTGCAGTTCTCTTAAATATCACACCCCTCGAAATAAAATGACTTAAGATTCAACCTGAATTTGGAGAGGAATGAAACAGAAACCAATGGAAAAACCAATGGGCAATTCAATCAAAAAATTTCTCCAAAGGATTTAACAGTTAAAATTATATCAGCATACCTAGGACCTTTTGTAACAAGGAAAACTAAAGACTCCCTAATAACAAAAACCGTGATGACATTCGTTTTGTTGCTGCAGGGGGCCTGTGTTCCTTCCTCTTGTTAGTTAGCGTTGCCGCTGTCAGGGTTGTTTGGCCAGGGATCGGAGTTCCAGCGGCTCAGTGATGGTGGCCATCCGTTCCAGGGGTTGTAGGCCTGGCCGAGGTCAGTGGGGGCAGGAGTGGCTGGAGCTGTGTGGCTGACCAAATCGGTGATTTGTGAGGAGTGTAAACTGGTGTCAGGACCCGTAGACCAGATGGAGTTGCTGAGGGACAAACTGGGGGACCAGGGGTTCAGAGACTTCCCGAGGATGGTCTACGGACACAGATGGGTCAGAGGTTACACGTCATATATAAACAGGGCTTGGAAAACAAAGTTATGCCACATTTTTATGTATACAGATTTCTTTGTGAACTTAGCAGAAAATACACAAATTTTATCTTTCAGTAATGCTGCCTCATATTCCTAGAGGAAATTCAAAACAAAGGACTTTATAGATAAACTTTTAAAGGATGCAGAAGAGCAACATTGTGAGAAAATCAATATAATCAAAGATGTAAATCCCTGCTAATGAGGTAAAGCATTAAACAAATATATTGACTGACAGAACAGTCATTAAAACAAAGGCAGGCTAACCATGTAATGTATGGTTAGCTTGCAAGCCGGTATATTTGCACTATTTTCTGATGAGGATTAGCCATTTCCATTTTAGTCAAGAACTTTCATTAACTGACAGTAAAATAACAGCATGGTAGTGCTGTCTCGGAGGATCTTACAGCTGTTGGAGTGGTAGGGGAGCCACTGCTGGAAGGCCAGGGGTTTGAACGTTCAGTGTCCCAGATGGAGGTGTACTCAGGCCAGCTTGACTGTTGCTCAGAATTCTTGGGTCCTGCTATACCGCTGAACACTGAACACACACACAACTTATATCAGCACATTGTTTTTATTAAACATGCATTTTGGCTAGTTGTGTGTTGTGTTGCGCTGTGCCTATATACCTGTAGTCAAGTTGAGTGGGTTGTGTGGCCCAAATGTTGAGAAAGAATTGATGGAATTATAACCAGGGCTGCTCATGTTTTCAGCAGGACTCCATAATCCAGAACTACTTGTGAGAGAATCAACATTTAGTACACATTACTAATAAAATGTAATTTATGCACCAGAACATGGGTCGTCATGTACAGATTTGAGTATGGCCGTTAACTTGCCTATCAGAGCTGTCACTCTCTACTGATGTCATGTGAGGTAGAGGCACCTTTCCAAGACATTCAGCCTTTCCTAAGCCACTGCCGCCTGTGAATGCGCACACACACACACACACACACACACAATCAGTACACCTGCACTAAACACAGCAATTAAATCATGTTGCATACTCATTATATAGCTATTTATTTGTACACACCAGGGCTTTTATCATAGCCGGCAGCCACAGCTGCAAAGGTGGGATTCCCATTTTGACCAGGTAAAGATGTGGACTTGACCAGTTTGTTCCCAGGAGCCTTCTTTGAGGTTACCTCACTATAAAACAAAAAAAGGATTATTTAAAAAAAAAACAAAAGAAAAAACACCACCACCTAGTGACAAGATTATAAATGTCTAATATTTATAAGCTTTTATGAGTCAGTGCTTAGATATGAGCACTCAGGCTTAATTCTTTTATATGTATTGTAATTCTCTCTCCTGATAAGCTTTGGCGCCAGTGTGACCCCTTGAAGCATGAAACATTTTGTGCTTTCCACCACAAAGTAACTGGCTTAGTTCCAGGGTAACAATACTACTGGTCTGTAAGTGAGAGCCAGTAATATGAAAGGGATTGGGATGGATTTCACTGCTATGACAATAACTCTGCTTATCTGTTAGAAAGTTACTGTCTTGACCTCCTCCAAAATAATGCACCAATGAATGAAGATTTGAAGAATATTTCTAGAGATTTTAGGAGTAAACCAAAGTAGACTAGTAGTTATTGAAACTGGTGTGACACCACTATATTAGGTGCTAAGATAAATATGCGTTACTTTATTTTGCAAATGTTAAAGAAGCTAAAACACTTAATCCAGGAGTAAGGACTTGCACAGAAGGACGATATAGCCCATGCATGGATTGTTTGACCAAGGCTTTTTTGGTTAATTTTGGTATCAATATATTTTTTATGTTAATCTTGCTTAATTTTGCCTTTAAGCAGTTTCTGTTGTACTCAATCCTGTACAATAAAACGTTAAAGTAGCTAAGCAACTGCTGGTTTACCGAAGCTGTATACCGGGTTTTGTGACATTGGTGCAAACTGAATAGAAGCTAATGACATTTTTGATTTTGTCTTTTCAAAGTCTGATAGACTTTGTATGATAAAATATAATTGAAAAGCTAGTACAACTTGTAAAATCCTTCATGCTTATTTCCACACATTTGCATTAGGAAATTTCCACCTTTGCCAGCACCTAGCACAACTTGGGGGAAAAAAATAAGTCATATCATTGTGGCCGAGTGTTTGTGGGATTGAGGATTTCGGGCAGGGAAACGGTGTACCTGCTGGTGTTGAGCACGCTGCTGTAGCTGATACGAGGCATCAGGGTCGGAGAAGTAGGAGGAGGGGAACAAGTTCTGGTGATGGCAGAGTTGGGTCTCTTTAAAAATGGATCTGCATTCATGGTCTGAATAGAGATCTGCTGAAGACTGTCTGCTGCTGATGACAAAATTATGTGGTTAACAGACAAAGTAAAACTGAGAATGATTAAGTCATATATCATGTGAGAATACAGATATGACAGTTCCCTTATATGTTTGAGGTGCATGACAGACTTACAGCTGGTGGCTTTAAGTGGAACATCCCATTCTGGTGGCGGGGATTCCTTCTCCCCCTCTGAGCCACTGCTGAAGTCCTGCATCAAGCTATTGAACTTGACCGGAGGAGATGGACGTCCTTCCTCCAGCTTTCCACCAGGCACTGAAAAAGAGTTTTTGCAGTTTATTACCAAGTGGCTTGGATAGGAAATTAGTTACAAAGAACACCTTGTGTAATACAGAAGTTACACTCACATCTCTGTTTCTGTGCAGGTCGTGGTTTGGAGGCATTCTGGGTTCCCGTGTTAATGATGGTTTTGGGAAATGTCTTGCGCTGTTTGTTTTCCAGTGGAGTGACATAGGGGAGTTCCAGTGAACTGAAAGGAACATGGAAATGTGTACGTAAGCACAAAAGCTTAGTCAGAATGTTTACTACAATTATTAGCTAAATTAAAAGCAACATTAGAAAGAGAAAAGTGATGTGAAAGAAGTAGTAAGATAATTTGATATGATTTAAAAAGTAAATAAATTTGGGGAAAAAAAAAAAAAAAAAAAAAAAAAAAAAATCAGGAATTGTTTTTTTAATGAACCTGGCCTTCTCCACTTGATTCTCCTTCTTTGTGGTCAATTGTTTTTTGTTTTTGGGTTTAGTGGGTGAGGGAGGAACTTCTTGTTCTTTTTCCACTGGAACCGTTCTGACCTTCTTCTTTACAGGTTCCTGCGTAATTCAGAATCACACAATAAAAGGCCAAATCGAATTAAGAACTTAACTAAATAAAACCACACTATACTTTAAATGGAAAAGGAAGTGAAATAGAGCTGCTGTATTTAAATACCTCTTTAATATTAGTCTCTGTATCTGGGTTGGACGTCTCCGTGGTAGTTGAGGAGCTGTCGTCATTATCTGCAAGGGCCTCTTTTAGCTCTTCTCCTTGGGTCTTTCCCTTTGCTTTCCTCTCTCTCTCCTCTTTCTTTTTCTGAGCCTTCATTTTATTCTTCATTTTCCCTTCATTTCCACAGCAAAAAAAAAAAAATTACCATCAAATTGATGTCTCTTGATCATTTTTTTTAAAGCAAACTACTCAAATTCAGTGCTTCAGATGTGTTACCTTTTTGTGCAGACTGCTGGATGTTCTGTTCTACAAATGTATTAATTGCAGGAGACTCAGGTCGGTCCAAGTCTTTGTCCATGGCCACCAGAAGTCTATTGTAGTCCTGTTCCTCTATGCTTTGGCCTCTGTGGGACTGAGATGGCAGGGTTGTGCTCAGGTTGTGAAGTTCTTCCAAGGGGTTGGACACCTGCTGCTGCTGCGGCTGTTGTTGTTGTTGCTGTTGTTTAGAATTTCGTGATTTACGATAAGTCAGTTGGCTGAGTCCTGAGCTGCCATCTTTGATGAGCTGAGAGGAAGAAGGGGAGGAAACTTGCATAGATGAGCGCCCTGAGCTGCCTCTGGATTTGCTGTCTCCTAAAACGGCACTGCCATTGGAGCTGGAGTGTAGGCCACCCTGACGCCCACCACGACTACTCCCACCTGAACCATACGCTCCTCTATTTGAGTTCTGGTGCGAGTCAGCAAAATCATTCAAGCTGAGGAAACAGCACACCGTTTTTATTTCCTTTGGCGATGTTTTTAAGTATGGAAGAGGCACACAATAAAATTTCTTTCGACTTACTTTGCATCACTTTGTATCCGTACAATTTCCCTGAGATCAAATGGTTTTCCAGTCTCCATGGGAGAGTTGGATTCCACAGATAGGCATCGCTTGAATGGCTCCCATATTCCCTGGGCCTCCAGATAGGCAGTGGCGATTACCAGGAGGAACATAGAACTAAAGGAAGGCAAGAGCGGCAGCTTGTTCAGGTTGTGTTCTGATGGTAGGAATTATGTACTTTAAACCTTCTAAATCACTCACATTGTGTACAGCTATCAGTTATTCCAAGTGGAAAAAAAGGATAAAGTGCTTCACTTTAGCCATACCCATCAAAATCTTTAAAGATTCTTTTATTGCAGAAATACTTTAAGAGAATTAAACTGTGTAAATATTTGGACTCAAACTTGAAACTACTGAAATTTCTTGTCAATTTGTCCAGCATTCTACTTGGATGTTCTTTAAAAAAAAAAAAAAAAAAAAAAAGCAAAGAAGAACCTGAACATAAAACCTGACATACATTGTATTTGTGATTTACAATTTTTTGATCAACTACAAAGCTCTTGATACTGTGTGGTAGCGGGGCAGAATTATCCAGATAATCTTTATTTGTATTCAAATTTGAAGGGAAATAAAAAGGTTCACCATTTAAAACAATTTCTAGATAAGAATACTCTGTTCAGCCGTGTTGTGTTAATGTTTAATATTCATGATTATTATGCTGACCTCATAAACAGGGAGACAATGATGTAGAGCTCCAGCTCCCAGTTTGGTGGAGGGATGGTCTCCACACATGCTGCTAGCATGTGATAGGGCAAGGATGCGTTCAGTACGAACACAAACTCTGAGCCACCTGCCGACACCAACTTAAGCTCTCGTATGACTCGTGATGAAGTAAAATCTGGTGTAAACCTGTACCAAACATAGACAACAAACAAATTACCCTAATGTCTCAGGCATTGCCAAGAGGCATAGCAGGGAAACACCTGATAATGCAGTTTATTTGTAATTGTACTACAAACCTAGTAGATGGCATGTCTTTCGTTGCACCTAATGAACACATTTATGTGCGACATTCTCTAAAACCCTGTACAACCCTCTATGGTAACTAAAGATAGACAAAAAGGCAATTCACGCCTCCACTGAGGCCCTAAGGTAACACCACAAATATTCTGGTTCACATGCATTAACAGTGCCTTATACACCAGAGTGCACACACAGCTAACAGGTGATGTTTACCCATCAGCTTGAGGTAAGCTACACTGACCTACTTTCCCTGTTCATTTTTGCTGCAAAAATGATTTTTTATTAAGACACTACCTTTTCTCATTTACATATTGCTTTCAACCTTCACAGGAAAAAAAAAATCCCTGTTATTAGTCAGTGACATTGTCAGCCAGAAGCTGTGTAGCTGCAGGATATTACTTTATGGTTTTAAAATGACAACAGAATCAGAGGCACTTACAGAATGATGAGGTCTTTCGATGTGTTTGGTTTAAGTGCAAATTCTTGACAGTTGAGAACTTTGAATCCATAGCCCTCGCAAGAGGTGCCACTGATCTGCATGGAGCGGATGTGAATAGGGAGAAGCCCCGTGTTTTCCAGCCTGAATGTCTTTCGCAGGGTGAAATTTGGCTCCTTGGGTTTGTCTTTTTTTTTCCCCAGAAAGAAAGACAATACATCAGTAGGTTAATAAAGATAAAACGTTCTCAGATGAAACTATACCAGCCTTGTGTGATGATGAACTTTTAATTCCAGGCAGAAGGTAACGAAAAGTTGTAAAATGAACCCTTACATAAATGAAATATTTCTGAAAGAACTGATAATGAATGCCCAGATTTAGGTTGAAGGAAGTCAGAAAAACATTGTGAAAGGTTAATGTATTGCAGCAAAAACCCACATGATGAGACAAACCCGCAGTCATGTGGGCTAGAGAAGCATAATGAGGAAAGGCTATTCCTTACATAATCACTGTATGTTGTAGGTACAGATTTTAACATTTTAAAAAAACTCCTGTTTCAAAAACACATCGTGAAAAAGGAAGTAGATAGTAGACAGGATCAGAGAGTGAGCCAACTTGAGCTGGTGTCTCTTAATATTCTGACCATTTATTGTATTAAGCCATGAACACACTCACTTTCTGAGCAGTCTTTAAGGAGTGCCTCGGTCATCTTAAATCTCAGTGAGCTGCCTGGCCCTGGATGCTTCCCAGCAAGTTTTAGACTTTCTCTGGTCCCCTGGCCTTGCACCATAATCACGTCCATAACGGTCAGGTTGTTTCTATACAATTATAGGCAAAAATCAAAAACACATACAAATTAGAAACACACAACATGCACTCGTATGTTTGCAAAGCCTACAGAAGTGCTTTTTCACCTCAGTTAAAATGATTTTTGTTTCTGAGAGACGAACATTTGATGAACTGTGATGTTAACCCTGCAGTATGTCTATTTGGGCTATTGAAAAACATTTATCATGATGAAAGTTATATATATTAAGAAGAATTTTTGCTGGTGTAGTTTATACACCACAAATAAATGGAGATTTATTTTTCCTTCATATGCATACTTCCAGCATCTCTCCTTGCCACACAGTTTATACTTTTAATCAAAGAAAAGCAGGAATACAATCTAAGCCAATGGCTCTTAAAGAAGCCAATTCTGTGATATAGGTGATGCAAGAGCCTACAACTATCTTAAATAGAAATCCAAACAATTAAAGAGAGTGCCAGTTGGCAAGTCTGACACTTTTAACGTTCTCTAATTATCTGCATTTAATAATATAATTTAGTTATTTAGGAGTTATTTCAAAGGCCATGTTAAGTATAGAGCCTCACACTCAAGTGTGTTTATATGCATGCATGTATCAGACAAATAAAGCCAGACCTCACCTGATTATTAACAGAGAAGAGACACTGTGATTGCTGATGGGTGAGAACCTGACAGCAAGTGATTTGGTCTCTCCTGGCATAATCAGCACACTGAAGACGATGTTTCGTATCAAGCCCTCCGCAACGCCTGTAGAACTCACTACTGAGGACTGACACACAACACACATGAGAGTACCGGTCAGACGCAGCTCCACAGCAGCAAGCTAAGCAATTTAATTCCAAGTGTAAAAAATCGAGAGCAAACAAGCAAGAGCTCGTACATTTACAAATAAGCTGAAGTGAATGAAAAAGAATTTATGAATGCAGCTCAAATGTAGCTACAAGAGTATACAATATAAAATTGATATAGAGTTACAGGAAAACATTACTGGACACTCACTTGATTCTGCTGAACCTCAAATTCCAGTGTACTTGTGTTGATGTTGGACATCTTTTCATTTGGGAATCTGAGAGAGTTAAATAAGCAAGAAACCACATTATCACCACTGTCCTAGCTAAAATGGCACGCATGCATACTATATAATATGGACTATATTAATCCATTTATAAATAAAAGTATATGAATAAAATATGAATGAATATGAATTGACCAAAGCTCCTCTACACTATCATCAATATGAATAAAAGAAAAATAGTTTTCCTTAAATCTTCCTCAATATTTCTCTGTGAGCTGGGCAATATTATGAAAATCATAACAATCATAATATCATTATGATTATGTTTAATGTTACCACCCAGTAGACTGTTATCTGGTGTATTGCAATAAATAAATAAAATAAATTTTTTACAGGTTATTTTTATTACATTTGTTAAATTGTCATTTGTAACAGTCCAGTTAAATTAACTTCCCCTTGTTTAAGTATAAGCAAATAACATGACTGGATGGTGTTAACAGTTTAAATTCTCAACCATTCATTTTGAGTAAACGTTCAGAAATAAGAGCATACCGATTGTTTTGTTTCATAGTGGCGCTTCTACTTTTGAGAAGCATTATAGACAGGAACAAACATTTTTTCTTTCATTAAATTAGCCAGGTGGTCAGTTAATGAATCATAACAAAATATGCATTATAAGTAAAACGTGAAACTCAGCTTCCGGGTCTAATGTCTGCAGCCCTGTAGCTAGTCTCTGGTGTCTCTATGTGCTGCCTTCAGTCAACATAAATGCATGTGACTGGATAAGCTGCAACGGACGATCTGCTATAGTAAATGCACTGGTTCACATTAAAATAATACTCTGTGGCTGTGCTAAAGTATTTTCCAGTACTCTGTTCAATTCAGTGAAATAATCGTTCTGATGACCCCATGTTTAGAGTGTTTAACCAAAATCAGGTCATAGCCTTGCCTCAGTCTTGGTAAATTATAGCAATAGTAGCTAAAATTAACAGTAAATACAGGTTTTCCAGTGTTTATTTTTTTTTACATGCCAGGCTTGACGGATTTGGCGAATGATGGGGTGAATCCTTTTTTACTACCTTCTAGAAAACACTCAATTCTCCAGCGTATACCCTTTCCACTCCTGAAGAGGAAGTTAAAGGTGTGATTTGACAGGCAAAGCAGATGGTGTTTTAGTACCCTTGTGGGTGTTGCATCAGCAATCACAAAGAGAAGTGCAGTCTTTTTAAAAAGCAAGAAAAACTAACTTTAAGTGAAGCACTTGGACACTAAATTCCACCGAGTGACAAACAGTCTCTGAGAGTACTTTAAGTAATTCCTCTGTACAGAGCTTTTTACTTATTTAAAAACTTAGTTCCTACTTTCTATAAGCAGCAATGGCAGAATATGGTTCATCACCTGTCTTTGACTATTTCTGTAAATGCTAAGGGGTTTGGGTAGAGGGCAACAGGAAGGACCTGCACGTAGACCGGAACATCAGCTGGGTTCTTCAGAATGATCTCCTCCACCTAAAAAGGGGAGGGGGGGGCAGATTGAGCCTGATTAAACCAGATTAACCTCAGAATAGGTTTCCGAATTATATTTTCCAAAACTAAGCACACAGGTCACAGTAATAGAATTATTTCTTGCATATAAACATATTTAGGGCTGAAAAACATACATTTCTGGGGGATATGGATGTCTTACATAAGAATTTAATCTATTCTGTACAATTATTCAATTAAAGAATGCTATTAAATGCACTGTTTATTTCCCCAAATGAACATTGTGCATTTACAAGTTTTCTTCAATAAATAAACTAAATATCTAATATCTATTGTGCATGATCACTTTCCTACTTATTAAACCCTTTGGCTTGAGGTACAACAAAAACACAAATGAAAAGGAGTGTGAGAGAACTCACAGAGGAGCTATTGATGTTGGTGAGGGGGAACAGAACTTGCTGTGAGGAATTAATCAGCGATGGCCATGTGAGCTGTGCCGATATCCTGGCCTGCACCTTCTTCTGTAGATCTGTGTTCACTTCAAAGTAAGCCTCAACCCTACACCAAAAAAACAAAAACGGTCATCCTTGTTATTACAAACAAGCTTTTGTAAGCTGATCACGAAATAGATACAATTCATGCCAAGTTTTCATGCCATGGAGATATACTGAGACTCACTCAAAGCCTGACTGTTCCTTCAGTTCTTTCCATCTCTTCAGCAGCTTCTGATGCAAATCGACATCGCTGTCCCAAATGTCCTCCAGCATAGCAGGAATATGTGGTCTTACTTCAGCTGCAAAACACAACCATCACACGTAAGTGCTAAGAAACACGGAGAAACAAACACACAGGAAAGAAAAAAGAAACTACTTACATTTTAGTACAAATGGTAATCCTACATAACAGTGATCGCCACACTGTGTACCGGCATCAAAATAAATATTTGCTATCTGGAAAAGAAAGCCAAAAAAAAAAAAAAAACCAATGTGAAATGCATTGATACAGATTTTACACTAAAATGAAGTGGTCTTCAGAATCAGGGATGAAGTACATGTCCGGCGAAATAGGACACACACCTTGGTTTTGCGCCTGGGCTCCAACTCCACTCTGTTACTGCGGAGTCGTTTGTAATAAAACCGCATGTCCTCGGAGAGAGAGAGGATCTGCTGCAGTCTCACCCTCTGGGAGAATGAACTCTGGATGCTGAGACCTTGATGAACCACTTTTCCCTGGAAATAAAAATGCTGTTTTATTAAAAAAAAAAAAAAAAAAATACAGTAATACACCACAGTAATTAATGGAAAATACTAAACAACAAACTTTTCCATCATATTCCAAGTGCAATCATGGCCAAGACATGGTGTCTGAGGTTTTTGCATTATATTTAAAGAGGCTAATGGGTTCCAGTTGACCATTTTGCAAAACATGTCCCTGGATGTGAATGCGAGGATTTAAATACATGTGACTTGTTCAGTTGTATATGACATTCAAATGTCCAACTCCTTGAAAAACATGAGCCACACATCTCACTCGAGTCTGACATTTGAAACTGGTTCTAGCTTCACGGTGGACGCTACTACATACAGCTACCACTAGTTTTAGATAACATTTTTTTTGTCCATTTTTACAAACAAAACTATTTCAAATTGGTTAAAAACTATAATCCAGTTTAAGGTAGGTCTCTAAAGTTTTATTCCAAACTGGTAGAATTCACCCCCCATTGATTCAACAGCAACACAGCTTCAGTCAAACACTAGGAAAGCAACTTCAGTCCAAAATTTTCTGTCACTCAAAATAAAAAACACAACATGTTTGGAATCTGACATCGAGCTGCTTCTTGACCGTAAGACAGAACAACAATATGCTGCAGGGACAGACAGGCTGTCTCTAGTTTTGCTGCTCAGCATTGTGCTGATGGTTATTCAGTTATACAGTTCATCAGTCAACAAAGCTGGACAGTGAGGAAGTGTTACACTGATACACATCAGTACTTCCAAACTCAATCTTTCTTTATCTAGCTTTATAAATTCTCACAAAAGAGAAAAGAGAATCTGTGGAGGGAATGACTGACTGTAGCGGTTATAATGTAGTAATAACAGGAACAAATTTGTTTCACAGACAATCCACATCATTTAAAGGCATCTTATAAATGGATAAAAAGTGGAAAGAAGTTGTTCTTTAGTGTAATTGCTGGAAAATACTGTAGCCATTGTATAAGAGAAATAAAACACTTTGTAACGTGTTGTTATTGTAAATAAAATAATTACTTCCTTTTTACACCTTGTAATTGACTAATTAATATTAATTGACTTGATTAAGTACCCTTAATTTAATAACCTTGTAATTAATTCCCTGTAGTGTTCTGGACATAAAGCATAAAGAATAAACTGAAAAATAATTTTGAGAAAGTCTACATGCATACAATAAATAAATAAATAAATAAATAAATAAATAATCAACTGCAAATATAAAGTAGGTAATATTTATCTTTGAAATTATGATAACAAATAGAGAATTATTAAAACCAGCTCTAGATATTCTTCTCCTCTTAGGCTTGAATCCGTCTTGTATTGGCAAGTAACGTTGCTAGATTCTTCATTTATTATTAGAAAGAAGCAAAATGATCTGCCGATAAAACAGGAGAATTATAAGGCAGAAATGAAAAACAAACGGCTAAGAAATGCTTTAATACACATTTCTCTGCGAGTGACTCCAGGGTGTGTGGCATGATGTGAAATTATAATCCCATTCAACCGTGTTATGGAGAAGAATCGACATCAAACTGAGAACAGCTCAAATCAGCCTTAATACAAGCATGGATTCTAATTTAAGACTTATACATGAGGCCTTTCATTTGTCTTAGGTTATGTTTTCTGGAGACACCCTGCACTTCTGTTCAGCACACAGAACTTACCGGAAAGGAGGGAGGCATAATGATGTGTTTGGGTGAGCAGCTTAATGTTCCCACAGCTATAAGAGCCTTTACTGGGATGGTCAATATCTGAAAAAGAGACAAGAGAACAGAACTAAACTCTAACACCACACCTGAGCAAGCAGTGTCATGCCAAGTGCTACACAGTCCCATAAAACACACACCTCATAATCTGTGGTGATGTGTACAGCTCCGTCATACACACCCTCCAGTGCTTTAGCTACCAGGGTTACTTTAAACGCTGCATAATAGCCAGAAGCTAATATGACCTGTGAAAGGAACCAGAAAAAACAGCAAAATGGCTGTGGTTTACATATGCTTTTCCTGTGTAAAATCTCCTCCATGGTCATGTAAATTAAAAAAAAAAAAAAAAACCCTTTCTTTCATTCAAGAGGTGACAGGGCAGGCAAAACACAGTCAGGACTTGTGGTTAACTATTCAACCCAACCTGCTAGACTTCTCAGTAAATAAAATATATTGTTCATGTGTGTCTATCCTTATATACATTTATATTCTTACAGTTTTGTAATGGGCCACTGAGGTGTTTTGAAGCTCTTCGACTCGAGCCAGCGCTACACTCCTGTTCCCTTTCTCTGTGGTCAGCAGCTCCATAGACAGGCTGTCTCCCGTCACCAACCACGACTTAATTTCCAGCTGTGGAGAGTATATCATTCCAATTAGCAACCGTGCAGCACAATTACAGCCTTGAACAGAACAGAAAGTCCAACAAATCAGTGTTGCCTCCATCTCATCTAACAAGAACATTTTTTCTTGTTCTAGATACACTGTGTGTCTGACTGCTGATGAATGTGACCCAGTTTCAGCTCACATAATCCTTACCTCTATGGGGTTGTTGTTGACAACTACAAAGACCAAACTCCTTGTGTCTGTAGCACTTAGAATGCCATAGTCCAGGATGTGCTCTTTAGAACCCGGTGAAATGACCACAGGCTTTGGACATAAAAACAACATAAGTGATGTTAAATTTTCATAAAGTGGTACCTCAAAAATATTTAAAATATCTATCTATCCATCCATCTATCTATCTATCCATCCATCTATCATGTATTTTTTATTCTATCCATCCACTATGGCCTGCATTATCATATATATATTCCATTGATTTCTTTTGTGAAAGATGTTTGTGATTAATTTGTGTAATAATGTAACAGACATCACAACAAAAACTTAAATGTTAAATGTTCAAAAAAAATATTCTTCATAATATGGAACTTTGTTAGGGGAACCAACTAATGGTTCTAAATGACGTTTTGTAAACTATCATTATATTTTTGCCATATTGGCCAATCCTTAGCAATATTAGTGTTTATTTCAATGGATTCCTCATAAAGAAATGCCATGACCATGACTTCCTTACTGAACAGAGCTTCTAAATCTATTATCTAATCTTGTGTACGTTGAACAAGCCCCCTCTTGAATAAGATTCAAGCCTTATCAAACCACTTATGTTAGCATTTTGTTATGGTCCAATAAGTTATCAGTCATTTAGAGACATTTGTATACCTCCAGGAAGCCGGTATAAGCCCGGACAGGGAGGTGGAACTTGGATGCGTTGGTGATGAGGAGGATGTTGCTGTCAATGTGGATAGAAGGCCGTACAGGCCGGAAAAGTAGGGAGAAGATGTAACGGGATTCATGGGGAGGGATAAGGACTGGTGTGCTGAAATTATGCACCTGAAAAACACACAGGATACCAAAGCTTTGTTTTAAATGTATATATATATATGTATGCATGCATATATATATATATATATATATTATATATATATATATATATATATATATATATATATATATATATATATATATATATATACACACACATACATACACACATACATATTAAGCTTAAACTTATAATGCAAGTACAAAGTGAAAAAATACTTATTCAATACAATGTTCCCTAAAACACCAAAGTACAAGCCATTTTCAGATATATACAACTGCAGTAACAACTGATTTTGGGGAAATCTGGTGTTCCTGGATTCAAGATTTTATTTCCTCATAACTTCTAGGTCACAGAAACACAATACTGAGGTTCAGTAAGTCAACATATCAGTTTCATAACTGGAAGAATCAACTAACTCCAGCTGCATGGAACCACAATGTCCTAGCTCATGAATGGAAACAATGACACATTAACATGCTGCATGCATCAGCCGAGTGACTCACGTTGAACATTTTGACATCTTCATGGAGGGAAACATTGTGGATGCGTATGGCGAAGTTAAAGGTGTTGGTGAGGTAGATGGGCCGGTCCACTGGATCTACAGGACTGTCTCTGATGTGGAACAGGGTGGCTGTGTGGTCAAAGCCCAGGTACCTATAACAGATAAAGGAAATGTCTTATCTCAAAGAAGCAAGACGACAGATATGCTTGTTATGGTAATGAACAAAAATAAAATGATAGCTGACCCCTCTAAAACTTCAGCTTGATAAGGAATTTCAAGTTTTGAGTAGCTTTTCTCTTTAGCCTTTACTGTTATTTTACCAGAAAACTGGTCTGGTCTTCTTGCTTTTGAAGCTGAAATGGCAAGAAATAAAACAAGAAAAACAGGAAAAAAAAACATTACAGTTTTGTAATACAAGTGATTCTTAAGCACGACATCACAGTGTCTATTTCTATCTTGTGCCTATACTCATTCTGTCCAAGTAAAACTTCAGCACTTCACTTGTCAGTAACTGTTACTGGCTGACAGCTGGGTTGGCGGCTTTTAAGTGGAAGTTACCACAAGAACCTCTCCCAACCCCCAGCTCACAGGATGATGGACACCACACACTCCATCTTAATGTATTTAAATTGATATTACACTTTAAAAGTGAATGAACTGTAAAATCCGTAGCAAGGCTTTTTTTGTAGCAAATTTTATTATGTCCCAAAATACAGCAGAGGTGGATAAATGATGAATTCATAAGCTCGTAGAAGCCCTAGTGCTCTGCCAAGAACTATGTTTTGGTAGCCTGGAAACCTATGAAGCAGCAGCCAAAAAAACATAACACTGTAAAAATAGTAATGTAATGTAACATGGTGAAGCACTGGTAGAGCAAATAGGAACTGAATAAATATTTATGGATTCCCATAGAGTTGACAACTGTGCAGTTAAAAGTCCTTATCCTCAGAAATGATTTTATAGCACGTGTTTGCACCCTTGACAAAAAGTCACCAAGTTATTGGAGAATGTCTTGCCTATGACATACGAATACCAAATGAAATCTATTGTTTCACAAAAGTCAGAAGGAAGCAGGGTTTATTTTATTTCTTGGGTTTTTAAACCTATTGTCATCCGACTAACTACAGATAATAAACAAAAAAGAAAATATAGAACACGAAACTTGCTTGTCCTGGGTTTGTTCCTCTCTGTACTGAGTCTGTTGTTTTTGAGTGAACCATCATTTCAATACATATGAGCTTTTTTTTCTTATCTATATCTTAAGGGTTCACTTGATCGGTAACAATCGTTTATCAAAGAAAAACAGCACCATCAGAAAAAACTACTTACCATCAAAATATATACTTGCAACTTTGGTATATCGGCTCTCTCCTGCTTTTAGCGTAATCTGCTTAAATTCAACTGTAACGGCTTCATTAGCCGGTGTTGGTCGGACACTCTGAAATGCAAATACAGTAATGCTTGTTTAGCAATGAATGAAAGGTAAATGAGTCTGAAAAGAAAACAGAAAGCTGGACCACACTAAGAAAACCTAAGAAAGAGAAAAGCCCTACCATGATTGATACATCTTTCGCTCCCGAATTTAGAAGATGCAAATTCAACTGTTTTGGACGATCTGGAGTCAGAGAGTAAAAAAAAAAATATATATATGTATATGTCTGTTTCAGACATGTAATGGGAAACACTGCTGCATGATTAAAGAGCTCAAGCAATATTAACAGTACCTTGTGATCGAAGTGTACCAAAGTCTAGCATCTCTGTTGAAGAGTATATACCAGGTGCTGGAAAAAGAAACGAATATATACTTAGTCAGGGTTTTGACATTGTAGCTGAAAACAATGCTACTATGTTTGACCCAGGCATCCTGACCTGTAGTGACCTCCACCTCTACAGGAAGGATGATGAACTCGTCCTCGTTGGAGGCGTTGGTCTTGATCCTGATAAAGGCTGTGTGGTTGTCAGCATCCCGTGAAGAGAAGCTAGCCCTCATCACACCTTTTGTCTCAAATGGTGCAATTTCCTATTCAAAACGACAACAAAAAACAGATAAACAGAATATGACAGTTTGCACTACTGAAATACGAATGCTAATTTTATGAAGAACAGATGCTCACCCATAACTTTTTGGTGCCACCTTGTTGGCCAGTGGGCAGCTCTAGATGTAGATCACCCCCACTTGAATACATTTCCACAACCTGTAACAGAAAGTGGAGTCTTATGGAAATAGAGTCCAGAGAAGCGCTTGGACATCATAAGCATTCAGACATAAGATATCTGGCATAAGGCAGTGCATTTACATCACCTGTAGTGGCTCACTGTGTGGATTAAAGATGTTTATAAGTGGAGAGAAGCTACTGTTGACTGGAACTCTGGCCCCTACAAAGGGCCTGAGTCTGTAAGGGTTAGGGATGCCCACACCAAATACCTGTAAGAAACCGCAAACTTTACAGTCTAGACTTATTAAATCACTTCACCTCTTCAGTCTACAGCATCTCATCCTTTACCAAAAAGAATAGCTTTGAAGCATACCTGGTATGTGAACACTCCATGGTGTGATGTGTTAATAAATAATGTGTTTTCTACATTTCCTACTACTCGAGCTAGAAAAACCACATCAAATGAGGTGTTCCCTCCTGGCGGAATTATCTGAAGGGGAAAGTACACACACACACAACAAGATTCACATATTAGGTTACAATGCAGTATTTCTGATTCCAGTACAAAAAGAAACTGCATTAGTCATACGTTTCTACATTTTTCCAGTAAGCCTATTTAAAATAACAACAATAAATCTGAATAATAACAACGAGAATGAGGAATGTTTTATAAGCATTCTTACTCATTTCAGAAATGTGTAATGGATTCATGCATCGTACACACATGGAACTTGAGGCCGGTTCATATAAAAATTGCTCATATAAAAGTTATTAGTAGAATGAGAAAACTTCTGTTTAACTTCTTGATTTTATAATCAAGGCGATATGATCAATACTTCTAAGTTGCTGCTTTGAATATTGGCCTGATAGACTATTAACAAGCTCCGAGTCTCAGCACTGCGCTTCAGTTTTCAATCCACATTTTGTATTAGGTTTGATATTTGGTACGGGTGACCCGTGCCCCACTTCCTAGTACTGATAAGACCTCAGTACTAACTGGAAATCTATAAACTACAACCAACCACTTTAATCCTAAACACTGACAATTAAGAACCATGGACACAATGTGGTTCAAAACAGTGCTTCATGAGCTGTATTTATAGTGGACGACCTCTGGCTAGGTTTAACGTGAGCTGTATGGGTTACGGAGGGCCAGTGTGATTTAATTATGCAAGTGTCAGGAACAGGTGGGATGTGCTTGATTTACAACTGTCTGGAGGGTGTGAGGCACACGGTCACACACAGAACACTTAAATTTGACCCTTAGGCTTTAATGAGGTCGCTGATCTGACTTAACGGCATCATTCATATATCAAATGACAAAAATAGTTGATGCTGAGATTCAGCGAAGTTTAAAAACAACCCTCATCATGTGTGTGTGTGTAGCTGTTTTATCCACACAACAGTACATGGTATTTTCTCTAGACAGACAAAGTCACTATGTGGGTGAGCTAAAGAGGAAGCAAGCATATGGTTGCGTCCTTTTGTCCGTCCCTTTTTTTTTTTTTTTGTTAAAAAGTTTCAGACAGGAAGTCAGCGTTAACCCATTTGCTCGCAAAACTTGCATCAGATCTTCACTGTTGTGTAAGAGAGACATTTTTCAGACCAAGCATGCACGGAACTTACCCTACTCTGAAAAAATGATGCATGAAAATGTGCTGTTGTTGCTGATATTGATATTAAACTAATTTCTTCTGAACTTGGATTGTGTAAGTAAACTTTTTCCATTTTTGGCATCCCGACTGGCCTAAGGAGGAAAAAAACAGAAAAACATGAGATCACAAAATAAAATTAGTTTCTAAGACTCATCCTTAGACTTTTGGCTTTACGGTGTATGAAAATAAAATCTAAAGCTAATCAATATCTACATCCTTAAGTCTGCCTGTTCAGTACAAATCTGAAGGTGGTTCAATCTCCAGAACACTTATCAGCATAGTTTATCAGGATAGAGGATAATATGCGACGCATTAATTTACACCACATTATAGAATTTTAAAGCAAAACACACAAATAAGAAATTCAAAGTATATAAAAATCAAGCAAGATGACAAAAAAAAAAAAAAAACACCCACAAATATCAGCAGTGTCTACAAATATTAGGAAACACAAGCTATCAAAGGCAGACAACAGACTGAGATTTATGATGGCTCGGGGGTAATTTAAGTGATGCATGAAAATCCACTGTTGTTGCAAGGCTTTTTTGGAAACAGGCTCCATTGCTCAACAACGCTGTGCAGCCGTGTCTTACAAACAAGCCCAGATAAGATTAGTGTTTAGTGGGGGTATGAGTGAGAGAGGCAACAACAGAAAAGAGTGAGGCAAAGAAACACTTTAGCTAACAAAACATGAAGATATGCAAGATGGGTCTTAATATTTTTCAACCATCTTTATCAAATTAATGCCATGTTTCAGATTTAATGGGTCTAACATAGCATAAAGTAACAGCACGGTTTCACTTCATTTTTCACCATTCATTCAGACTGACCGCGACATCTGTGAACAACGGAAAACTACCTTTCTTTTTTTTTTTTTTTTTTTAAACGTATATGGCATGGTTCGGTCAGTAATCATATCTGAAACACAAAAGTCCGAACTAAGGAAGTGTTGTTAGTTATGGTATATCTCATTAAACAGAGGCAGAACGGAGTTAAAAAATATATATATTAAAAAAAGAACCAGAACAAATGAACTGAAGGCTTTAATATGAACATAGACCCAAACATTTGTTATTTAGTCTCGGGATCCTAGGCTGAATGATTGGTATGAAACACGCATGAAAGTAAAAAATGCTCAAAATGTGTAATATTTTCTTTTAAAAAAGTCCACAGAGATTCCACGAAACATTTCAGTTTCAGGTCACTTCAGTTTGCTTAAAACAAAACAAGCACTACCCATTTTCACGTTCTGTACAGAACTATAATAGTAGACTGGTTGAGTGACAAGAGTGAAAATAAAGAAGCACTACTGAAACAGTAATGTATCTCTGCTGAGTGGCAAAATCTGCATGTTTGCATGTAAAAAAAAAAAAAAAAAAAAAGCCACAAATGGCTTTTGCTCAACATGGTTAAGAGAGGAGAGAGACAGCGTTATCATTTACTTGCAAAATGACAAGGGCTGAATGTGTAGCAGCCCGAGAGAACTTATTGGATTTCACTGTAAGTGAATCTTTCAAACACTTACAAAGGATGAAAAACAGGTTTAAAAAAAAAAGAAAAGAAGAAATATAGCACATCCTGTCTGACTGCAGAGTGCATGTTAGGTAAGCTTTATGAATGCAGATATTTTTTAAAGGATATTTTAATCGCTTGTTCTGTGAGTGGGCTTTCCACAAGCAGTGAATGTTATGCACCAGCAACGAATGATCAAGCTGTTGGACATGTAACAGCTAATCAGATTCACTTTGTAGACAGTCTAAATACATTTACAGCATTCGGATGATGTCCTCATCCAGAGCAACTTACATTTATCTCATTTTATACAATTGAGCAGTTGAGGGTTAAGGGCACTGGCAGCTTAGTGGTCCTAGAATTTAAACTAATACTTTTACACTACCACTGCCCAGAAATATCAGCCATCATGATGCTGATGACAAGCTGCTATGCTAGAATGCTTAAAAAAAAGGAAATTTGTCCAACAGAACAAAACTTCTTAATTTAATCAGGGAGTATTTGCACTGATGTGATCCTTCAACCGGAGAGCTGAGCCGAGTCTCCTGTTCCTCAGGAGATCTAAACAATGCTTATGATATAAGGGATTATGTGCTATCCTTCATTGACTTTAATCTTTAAGAATGTCTCTAATGTTGTTTTTGCACAAAGAGATTAAGTTACAAATGTATACATGTGGGCGAGGCATTTTCTTGCGAAAGTCTGTCAGCTCAGTATACTAAATATGGCTAAGATGAGATAACCTAAAGATGACATCATAGGAATAGCTTGTTGATCTGTTGGCTTTGAATAAAGTCACATGTGAAGACAGTGCTTATGGCTGTATGTATTTAATTTATACACCAATCAGGCAGAACATTTTGACCTAATATTGTGTTGGTCCGCCTTTTGCTGCCAAAACAGCCCTGACCAGTCATGCACTGTGTATTCTGACACCTTTCTATCAGAACCAGCATTAACTACTTCAGCAGTTTGAGCAACAGTAGCTCGTCTGTTGGATCGGATAACACGGGCCAGCCCTCACTCTCCACCTGCATCAATGACCCTTGGCCGTCCATGACCCTGTCGCCAGTTCACCACTGTTCCTTCCTCGGACCACTTTTGATAGACACTGACCACCGCAGACTGGGAACACCCCACAAGAGCTATACTTTTGGAGATGCTCTGATCCAGTCGTCTAGCCATCACAATTTGGCAAACTCGCTCAAATCCTTACGCTTGACCATTTTTCCTGCTTCTAACCCATCAACCTTGATGACAAAATGTTCACGTGCTGCCTAATATATCCCACCCACTAACAGGTGCCATGATGAGGAGATAAATCCACCTCACCTCTCAGTGTTCATAATGTTCTGGCTGATCGGTGTACATGATATTTATATTATATTATAATATATGAATAAATGCCAGTTTCTTTTAGACAATAAGTATGTTTGTGTCTCTCAGTAAAGCTGGAATAAAATCTCCAAATAATTATTTCACTTCTCTTTTGTCAGAAAGTTCATGGAAAAAAAAAAAAAAAGTCAGACCTTCAGCATGTGTAGGGTTTTCCCCAGGCCACTACACATGAGTGTGTGTGTGTGTGTGTGTGTGTGTATAAAGTTAGTAAGACAGAAAAAAAAGATAAACCAGGGACCTCTGAACGTGTGCTACTTACTGTTCATGAAAGTCCAGCATTGGGGGCTCAAAGTGTATGGGCCTGCTGTTCCCCCTGTGCGTGGATGCACTATGGAGAACAAAAACACAATGTATAAGACATAAAGAACAAAACAACCCCACACACACACACACACACACACACACACAGATTGTCTAATTCTGATGCACATAAGCTCAGTTTGTGCAGTAGAACTGATCATGAGGTGAGGTGAGGAAATCTCTGAATATAATATAAAAGAAGCTTTTCCAACTTTCTTTAAAAACTAAACACTATTAAACTATACACAACCTTATATTATTGATGACATTTACAAAACCATCATTTTATAAATACTACTCATGCTTAGATTAGATAAACCCCACAGCCATTTTGGGCTAATTAAACCATCACATGACCAAATTACAGATAAATATCTTCACAGCATTTAGGCTGAGTTTTGCCTGACGTTTTTCTGAGCTGTATCCTGTTACATTTTTTTGCTTTTGCCTGAAGGCACAAATGACCAAAAACACATTCCATCCAAGCTCACACACACAGTCTTCGCGAACCTGTGCCTCCAGCATAGGGATTAGTTTCATATGTGAAAATATCTAAACCGCTAAAACCTGTGCCACTTTTTCTACCCTGCTATTATCATGCTTAACAGGAAGGGCTGAGAAGATGCAAAGGAGAATTCAATCATGTGACACTCGTGTTACTGAATACTGTGTGTGCCTACTTTCTGTCTGAGTCATCTTCTAATCATGCTAGAAAACCAGCCCTGCTCAACAGGTGGACCGCAGACCAAAGTCTGGTGATTACAAACAAACTACAAGAATGGGATACTACGCCAAGGGATATTGCATAATAACGATAATAACATAACAGTAATAAATGAACAATAAACATGGGGCATTCATGGCATCTGCAACACAGAACTGGAGATAAATACACTCCAGCAGCATTCTGTAGCATGCAGTAGTGTCAGTTATATTTTAACTATCGTTATCAACACAGATTTGCAGTAACGTTACTGATCAGGATTATGTTGGATCCAGAGCATGTTTTTGTGGGAGGTAGGAGGAAAACTACACAAACACAGGAAAAACATATGAAACCCGGTACAGTGAGCCAAGCTTAGGATCAAACCGGGGAGCCGTGACCCACTGAGCATGTGTTCAACTGATTAAAACAATGAACAAACAAAAGCCCAAAGTAATCAGGGAGCAAAGTAACTTCACGCTGAGGCTTTGCCAGATCACACTGTTGTATCGAACAAGCCTAATGGCCAGTTACGGTTGTTGTGGTCGAGATGCAATGATTTAAATAAGTTATGACTGTTCTGGGAAAGAGTTCTGGGAATCCGGTCCTTACATTACATTTACTGCATATTGCAATTTGCGAAAATACAACCCTTTGAAAACATCTGTGTTGGATGAAGAAATGCAAGACAAAGAAAAGAGAAAGTGGGAGGAGGAGGAGGAAGGGAAAAAATTATGGAAAAAAAAAAAAAAAAAAAAGTCTGTCACACCTTTGACAAGCTAAGCAACAGAGTGTGTGGGGGGGAATACCAGATTTCTTTCAGAATCTACCGCTGGCCTGTTTAGCAGAACTGTGACTAGCTATTTTACAGCTTTAAGGTCTGTGGCTGTGATGGTAGGACTTCCCAATTTACAACATGCCCCAAAAACAAATGGGTGGGATTTCAGATTCAGGACAATTAAAGTTCCCTGAAACAATTTCATAAGGTTCAGGACTCATTCAGAGCTCTGGCAGGGTCAGAACAACCTGCACCAATATACACAGAACTGGACAGGAGATAAGAGTTCAGGCTCTGCTTTATCTTTTCAGTAGTACATAAGCTTCACATCATCCATATGCTATTCTGTACATTATATACATGACAAATTTACTGCATGTCCATTTTCATTACTTTATATAGCAGAAACGTCATCCTTATTCTTGACATCACACTCATTTTCCCCCGAATGACTACAAAAATGGGGAACAAACTTTTTCCACATATATTATTCCACAAATAATTTTCCATTTTATTATTCTACATATAACTTAAAGGGAAGCAATAGTCTTTGAAATATCTAAGAACTTATACATTATACAATTATATATTCACCTCATGTCACGCCTATTCACTTCCACCAGTTTATTCAAAATTTCAGACAAGAGGTCAGGGGGTTATCAGTGATCTAGACTATACACAAATAAAACTAATTTCTAAGAACACAAATATAAACAGATATTTTATTTTTTCCATATAAAGAGAAAGTGTGATAATTCTTTGGCTCTCTGATGTTGGAGGATACTCAGAGATACAGATACACACTATGTGCTGAGTTAGTCTCATCGTTGGCACAGTGCTAAAAGAATTAAAAGGACATCAAGCTGCTTTAAATGTGTACATCAGTGTGTGTGGTAATGTAAGAGCACACGTAAGAGTAACCGACTGCAATAAATGTTCCATTATCAGAGGACACAGAGTTCAGGATGAGAATACATCCCAAAAAATAAAAAATAATAAATAAATCCTTAAACACTGTACCATTACAAATAGCATCGATCTAAGTCTCTAAATATCAGAAAAAACATAGTTACTTCGAATGTTCTATATTTTTAATTTAGTCTTGGAAATTAGTGATGCTTATAATGTGCAAACGGGGAAACTTTCTCTTGGTTTCGCACCTGAGTGAAGCACGTGCAGCCTTACCGAGGGTGTGTGCCTCGCTGCTAAAGAGAACAGAATTGCAGTGTG
Source organism: Hemibagrus wyckioides (assembly GCF_019097595.1). Classification (NCBI taxonomy): domain Eukaryota; kingdom Metazoa; phylum Chordata; class Actinopteri; order Siluriformes; family Bagridae; genus Hemibagrus; species Hemibagrus wyckioides. The sequence continues at coordinate 13,635,979 of NC_080720.1, forward strand.
CACGCACGCGCACATGCAGCCACACACCCACACACACCACACACACACTTCACCAATAAGGAGTGGCTGATGCAAACGTGTACAGTAGGGCAAGTCAGCCATAGCCCTGAGCTGGAGCATTCTGATTGGTCGAGTGAGTAAATAGGCTGTCAGGAACCTGAAAGTTGCTCTACTGGATTGAGGAATCTGAAGCGAGTCTGAAAAGGGAGCGGCCCTTTTGTAAAATGTTCATCGAAAAACAAAGAGCAGCCAACATAGCTAACAAGGAATTTTGTTTTACCACGTTAATCCTTACTGCAGTGTACATCTGCGCTATAATGTGCAGTCTGGTGCATGTGCTTAGAATATTTCATGTAATAATAACAATAATAAGTAGTGAAAGAATAATAAGCTATAATAAGCTTATTAAATAATAATAATGATGATAATAATAATAATAATAATAATAATAATAATAATAAGCTAGTGATTATTTTCTAGATCTGAGCATTTACCCAACACCACTTATCTTCCCAAACAACAGCAGTAAATACTTAATTCAAAAGAAACTCATGATAGCCTACATATTGGAAGAAGATATTCACATCATGCTACCTCAGGCTTTTGTTTGGTAGCATGTATGCCAACAGATTACTTGAGACACACCACATGAGATATAATTACTGGTGAGCAAATATCACAATATCTGATTACAAATGTGTCTAATGACATGTGGTTTTGGACAGCCCCACCTCTGTTGGCTCACAAGGACACGGGTCATGAGTTCTCAGGTCAAAGTAAATGTAGAAAAATAAATGAATGCATTTCTCATGTCCTGCATCATGTGTCCTTTCCGTTTCAGTGAAGTGGCCTTTCCCAGCAAGTGATCAATTCTATTCATTCAGTTATCGGATTTCTACTACTTTTATAATTTACTTAGTGTAAATGTTTACTTATTTTAAGAACTGATTGTTCAGTTCTTGATTTTTTTCCATCTCATCAGAGATGATTTGGTGGTGATGTATGTATATATACTTATCTCTGAGCAAGTAAATCATCAACACTGTGATCAGACATCAGGTCCAAAGTTGAACAGAATAATAAAAATACAGGGCACTGAGAAATGCCCACACATTAGACACTCACAGGCGCACACAGACACACAGGCACACACACAGACAGAGAGACACACACAGACAGACAGACAGACAGAGACACACACACAGACAGACAGACAGAGACACACACACAGACAGACAGACAGAGACACACACACAGACAGACAGACAGAGACACACACACACAGACAGACAGACAGAGACACACACACACAGACAGACAGACAGAGACACACACACAGACAGACAGACAGAGACACACACACAGACAGACAGACAGAGACACACACACAGACAGACAGACAGAGACACACACACAGACAGACAGACAGAGACACACACACAGACAGACAGACAGACAGACAGACAGACACACAGACAGACACACAGACAGACACACAGACAGACACACAGACAGACACACAGACAGACAGAGACACACACACAGACAGAGACACACACACACACAGAGACACACACACACACACAGAGACACACACACACACACACACAGAGACACACACACACACACACACACACACAGACACACACACACACACAGAGACACACACACACACAGAGACACACACACACACAGAGACACACACACACACACACACACACACACACACACAGAGACACACACACACGCACACAGCTTACCTTTTTTGATGATATGAGCTAAGGTCAATGTCAGACTCTGCCTGTAAAAAATAAACATGAAGAAAAGTTAGGTTTCCCAAATGACAGAGATTCACACCATTTACTTCTTGAAATTATGTTTGCTCTTATCAAAATGGCTCTCTCAAACATTCAAAGACAATGTTATGGAGATTAAGATTGCCAAGATAAAGAGGAACACGGAGACAAAAAAAAGGGGAAGACTCTGCCAAAAAAAGGACGCAGAGTAACGTTTCCTGGCTTAATACATCACATCAGTCTGATGTGCAAAGGGCCTGTGATGTGTGAGTACAAGTAATTACTCAGGCGTGAGCATGAACCGATCTATTAACATGCAGAAGTTCAAGTGTGGTAGACAGAGACAATGATATTTTTATCAGCAGCTGATAGAAAAGTGGAAAGAGTGAAGCACATTTCTATTGTTGTTTAGCTATATCTAAAGTCAGAAATGGGTTCCCTTTTGAGTCTGGTTTCTCTCAAGATTTCATACTCATGTTGTCTCTGGGATTTTTTTTTTCCTTGCCACTGTCACTTGCTCATTAGGGATCTGAACCTATTATCTGAAAACTTGAATTCAGTCTATACAAGTCAAGTCAAGAGACTTGTGGCATCAGGCATCATGGCTGAGTGTCCTCTGTGGACAGAGAGGAAGCGGGTTGCACAGACAGGTAACGCGTGATGATTTTCATCTGTGTTTTAATATTTCCAGTGTACGTATTTGCATTCTTTGTGCTTGCTTTCACTCCAAGACACACACTTGCAAAACCCGCCAGCAAGCACGCACACACCCACACAAAGCGTGCAGATAAACTGTGAAAAACGGAGGAAAGTGCACTGAAAATTTCTTTTGGTTTAGGTCAGCACACACTTTCATCACCTAGTAAAATTGCATTTTCAGATGCAACTGTGTAAAATGAGTGAGCCAGTGTTGGATGTGTGTGCTTTCCAAAAATGCATAAAAAAAAAATTGCTGACTTACAAAAGACTTTTTGGGAATTTTTCATCTTTTCCATCTGATGCAATGCCATGCTAGCATGACAAAGCCAAACTGCCGAGTCACTAAAAGTCACGAAAACAAAAGTGAACCATCAAAAACAAACGTGAGTAATCTTAAAGTTTACCTGCAGGAACGCTCCATCCCCAAAATGTAGTACCTCCAGGATTTTGTTTGACTGGATGAAAGCTGTAAACAGACAGCAAATTTCTCATGAGGTTTAGGGATCAGCAAACAATGCAAAGCACAACATGAAGAGTCTGTCTCCAAAAGCATGACATTTATACACAATTAACCAAAAGAAAAGAAAAGCCTGTTATAGACATCTTGACATTTGTTACTCTTTGATTATCCTTCTGTGTGGCTTCATTATGGTTTTCTGTCATAAACACTTCCTTGAAGTTTTTAATGTTTCACCACAATGGGGGGGGAAAAGGGTCAGAAGAAGTCAAGTTTGTCATTTTTACAGGCATTTCACTCAATTTGGTTTCAGAATGCAAATAAATAGTATTAATGAACACATTAGAATCATTCATTTTGGATTGTGAGATCTTGATATCAAATGTTAAACCGAAATCTATCCATGCTATCTAATCCATCTAGGCTTAATAGTGTTTATCCTACACAGGGTCAAACAGAACCTGAAGCCTATCCCAGGGGAGACCAGGCACAAGGCAAGGGACACCCTGGAAGGGGTACCAACCTATCATGTGCACAATCACACACATACATATATATATACACATATATATATATACACATATATATATATACACATATATATATATATACATATTATATACATATACATACACATATATACATATATATATACACATACACACACACACATATATACATACACACACACACACATATATATATATATATATATATATACATATATATACACATATATACACACACACACACATATATATATATATATAAATATATACACACACACACATATATATATATATATATATATATATACACACACATATATATATATATATATATATATATATATATATATATATATATATATATATATATATATACACACACATATATATATATATATACACACACATATATATATATATACACACACATACACACACACACATACACACACACACATACACACACACATACACACACTATGGTCAATTTAGAGATGTCAATCAGCCTACAATGTGCATTTTTGAAATGTGAGAAGAAGAAAAAACCAAGAGCACCTAAAGGAAACCCCCAGAATACAACAGGAAAACATGCAAACTGCATGTACAGAGGATGAAACAAGAGTCGAACCCCCATCCCCGGTGATACAAGTGACTTAACTACAAAGCCTTCCTGCCCCTATCAATAGCTGTATGTTTTATCTTTATTTCAGCATATAAAATGACTTTTTTATCTTGTACTGCAGACACTGAACTGTATTTTATAGTACAGAATGAATCCACTTTGCCTGTATTGAACATTCAATCAGCGCTAGCTTGTGTCAAACAGCAAAACATTAAGCTGCAGTAATCCAGTACAGTAACATTCACTACTCCAGTTTTTTGTATGGTTTTATGATGTTTAATTTGATGAGCTTTGGATTAAGCAGATGAAGGACGGTTTATCTACTTATTTTCTGTCTTTTATAGACGTCGTAACTGACTCAATCATTTACCATTAAAAAAAAAAACAAGCAGTCAATTTCCTATTTTGGAAAAACAAAAAACCACCACCAAGCTTCTGGGCACCAGTCTGGTCAGCAGCAGATTATTCATTATTCACAATCCATACATAAGATGTTCAAAGTCAGTACGGAGATGTAGATAATATACTGCAAGTATCTGTTTGTAGAATTTGGAGGGAGGAAAAAGAGAAAGGCTTTCTGAAGGCTTGCCACAGTGACATCGATCAGCAGGTAAACCCTAACTAGTACCCTGAAGTAAAATAATCAAACAAGATGGATGACAAATTAATCAAAAGCAGCGATGGCTTATAGTTTTGCTCCGAGAAGCTTTTTGCTGTAGTTGATTGAATCCACTTGTCCCCTTAGAGGGCTGCGTCACTGTAAATCAATACGACATTCTCCAGACTGATTTCCTTTATCCTGTGATGAAATATTTCCTGATCCATGTGGTCTCTTTCAGGATGACTTCATCCCAGCTACAGGGTGCAAGGACTCCCTGAATGTTTTGTTGGAGATTAAAAAAAGAATGATGTAACTCATATGATATGGGCTTCACACTCCTGCTTAAAATCTCAAAACTACAGCCTGCTAAATAAATCATCATCATCATCATCAAAACACTCATACTAATGTACTATCACATTTCTTGCCCAATTAAATGAATTTCTAAGAAACCTGAAGAGGTCTAGGGTCTAGCCAAGCCAATTAGTTTATGGGGCACAGCAAGAGGCAAGAGCCCAGAACGAGAGTCTCGTCTACTCACTAGGCAGGAAGAAACTAAGGTCGATTTTATTCAACTGAATAAATCACTATGCAATCAGTTCCATGCTTGGCACAATACCTTTCAGTACCTGTTTCAATCAATAAACAGGTGACATGCATTTACAATGGCACATATTAACCAAACCAACATCTCGCTACACTACTTAGTTCTCATATTCAGCTGCATATCGCTGTCCTGGTGCTATTATTAGCCAGATGAGTGGTGTAACATTAGTAAAGCGTGGAGTGGGAGACAGGTCATGATGAGCTCCACACTCGCATAGCTTAACAGTCTTCTTGTGTATCTTGGAAAACGGGGGAAAAAAACCCAGAGAACACTAATAACACATCGTAGCATGACGCATTAATTTATAACAGTCTAAATCAAATTTATAAATCATTTCCTATTCATATTTTGAATAGCGCTGTATTTTACCTGGGTTTTTTGTACAATAATCATAACATGTACAATAATCGTTGTATGCCAAGCGATATTTCACAGTAAAAAATCAATAAATTGCTTGATCAGAGTACTGCAACCTGCTTCATGAGGTTATGGTTAGGAAATGTAAGGCAAGGAAATATAACTGAAAAATATATGCTTTTTTATATATTAGACGCTTATATAAAAAAAAATAATAACTTTGCCATTTCCTTTAATATTTTAGTCTCCTGTACATCTGAAACATCCTTTTTGTGCCATCATTTTTAAATGGTCACTACTAAAAATGAAGATTAAAATATCCAGACTTGGCTGAAGCCTATACTATAGTCATGACAGCTAAATACTTCCTGCCACATGGTCCTCTTAATAATGTGACTAATGAGGGAACTGCGTGGAACTGAGTAGACGTTAACTAATAGTTAATGATCTCGTGCTATCAGCAGGTCTAACCACACAGCTAATACTAACCCAGTATGATATGGAGATGCTAGACAAGCTAGACAAGCTAGACAATAGCTTCATGTGTTACTTCAAACTCTGAACGTAACATCACACCTCTCAGAGTACAAAACAGCAATCCTTCATCTTTAGTAACTGCTTAATCCTGAGTCATTTGATCCAGAGCTGGAGACGAAGGCAGGGTTAAGAAAGATCTAACAAAAATTAGTAAGTGAAGGTCAAGAGAGCGTCATAGTGTGTAAGGAGCTGACTAGATGTTGACTAGTCAATATGTTGTTAATAAGATGTTAATATTTCATCATCACACATGGGTCACATTGAGCTACGGGGACATCAGGAGACTACTGGGTCTCTCTCTAATTCACACAGACAGAGGGATGAAATACTGTTTATTTTTTTTTAGTAACAAATGAACAATAAACACTATGGACCTTTACTTCTTAGTTTATATTTCTTTGACACAGGTATGAACTAAGAATAACAGTAAACTACGGAAAGAAAATTCTATAAAATACTGATCCATACAACCCTACTGATGAACAGTGAAAGTCTGACTCTGAGCTGTGATTACGCCTCCCGTCTTGTATAAACCAGAATTGTGAGCTCAGGTTTTTAACTTGTCATTGAGGTCTAGGTGGTGTAGATAAAGATAAACTAAACACAGGGCCTCGTAAACACAGGCACAGTTTCAACAGGAGACGTGACATTACATTACCGCGATAAAAGATAAACTGGTTCCTGCGAATAACAAATTTGCAAACGCAACCTCGAATGGATATTACAAATAAACAATCATTCGTGAAGATGGCGTTTGGGAAATGAATGTTTATGTACAATATTTTTAACAAAAGCACTTGCCTTCATTCATGTTTTTTTAAAAACATGTTCGAATGTGGTATAGACACTGAACATTACAGCCTACCCTTTGGTTTCCTGTCACAATAGCTTTTCAGGTCCAAAAAGTTACCACAAAGAATCGAGACAATGAGTAATGATCTTTTGCAGAGATCATGTGCCACAGCAGAGGCTTCCTTTGTAGTGATGCTTCGTGAAAGAGAACTAGGAGCTGTTAGGTGGACTAAACCAACAAAAAGACTCTTAAGTATGATTCTGCGGTCGTGTACATGTTTTAGCTGACTTCCCTGCTCTTTCATGCTTGAGCTGAAGAGCATGTTTAATAGACAGGTAACGGGCAGAAGATCACAAAATTCAAAACACCTTTGTACTGATGCATCAATGCAATGAATTTGAGTTCGGGTCGAGCCGTGGTCAGCGTTAAATGATGTCTTTTTCATGAAATAAAAGCAACTGCTCAGCTGAAACACCAAGAACAGAGGTCATATCATGTTAAGGCCTCTCCACACATTTCCAGTTACCATGCATTTCATTCGGCATCACAAGTCAATGACTGCATCTACATTAGTCACATAAGAGGTCATTTTATAGCAACTGATTAGAGACACTCCTTTTAGCTGTAATTCACTATCAGAATTCCAGTGGCTCTAAAGGTTTCAAGTTGTCAGTCCCGTTAAACAGTTTGGCCTTTAGAAGCCTATGATTAGCCAATTGTCATAACCAGGAGTTAATCCTGAGCACACCCGTGGCAGTATTTAGAGCCACTGCCTCTTTTCCTTGATAGCATTGGAAAATCTGAGAGAGAGAAAAATGCTGGAAAGTTTTAAGTGTCTACACAAACAAATCTTGTAGTCCATAACTCCCAGGGATAAATAAACTTTGGTCTGAAAGATTAAGATTCAGCTAAAAACAGTAAAGAACCTGGTGAAGGGAGAAGAATTGGAGGCATCAGCAACTACTAAAACAGCCAAACAGAAGCTCAAGGATGATCACCTGCCTTTTGGAAACATCATCTCTGGTTAGTTCAAACAAAAATTTCCCCTTTTTCCATAATGATCAGCACTGTGCATGGAAAAAGGGTGAGGTTTTTAATTAGAAGAACACTGTGAAGCATGGAGGTGGCAGCATCATGTTGCAACAGGGTTTTACTTGAAAAGGGCCTCGGATAGCATCATCTAATTAGCACTTGGCTTATCAAGCAGGATTTTCTAGAAATGCTGAAGAAAACCCTCTAAGAGAACTTGGTTGCAACTGAGTTTTCCAACAGGACAATGTAAAAAGGTAACAAAGTGAAAGGGCTGGAGTGGACGTCACAAATCTCTGACCTCAATCCCGCTGAAAATCTGTGCACTAAACTGGAAAAGCATGTCTGAGCAAGCAGGCCTATACCAGTACCTTCAGGAGAAATAGGGACTATTCCAAGAAACACTCAGACTTTAAAAAAAAAAAAAAAAACTAACAAAGTGGGCGTAAACATATGATCAACTGAAAATCCAATATAGTAAATAAAAGCTGAAATAAAGAAGTCTCTCAGCTGTTCATTTTAACTGGTAATGAAGTAGAACCTTAACAGACTAAACCCAGGAAAAGTACAGCAACCTGTCTGAAATATGCAGAGTTGTTAAAAATCTTTAACCTAGGTTTACGTAATCATTTATCCTCAGCTGTAATCAAAGCAGTATCTTTGCACAGAGCAATACAAAGAAATGACTAAGAATTTCCCCCTTGACTAAGAAATTACCCTCGTTATAGCTGCAAGGATTTATAGGTAGCCCTGCTATGATTACTACATTGTTATTCCTGGAGCTGACCGGGTTTTTGTTAGATTTCACAATCACATATTTCACTATAAATACACAACATTCATTTCCAATTTGTTTCTCGTCATTATATTTGGCTTGATAAACCAGGACGGCTGGGACATAATTTACTGTTCTGATATTTTTCACCAATTACAATATAAAACAAAACATTCAGAATGTTATTACTCTACTGACTAACTTCATGGTGTGACATACGACATCAGCATTGTGCGTTTTATGCGTTTTTAACAGTCAAGCCCCATCCGTGATCAGCTTCCTGTAACAAAACACTTCAGGAGGTTTTATTCTTGACTCACATCCTTATCCCTGTGCTATATGAATAACAAATGATGAGCAAAAGCACAGAGATTAGTGAGCCTTGTATTTCCATATTCAACATCACCATTTCCTGCCGTTCAGGAGAGCGAGGCTGGCTGCAGCATGTGCTCATTTAACCAGTGGATAAGGAGAGTACACAGGAAGTATTCAGATTGTACTTGTTACAAAAACAGCAGCATGCATGTCATTCATGGTGACTTCTGTAATCATATCAGGAGTTTTGCTTTTTATAAGGATAAACGTTAACTCTACTCGATGCCCTATGACTCTAGCCGAAAGAATAAGGAGTTTCCCCAAATGATGACACACACACACACGTAATGTGGTTAAATCTGTAATGCATTATAATGTTGAAAAGCATCAGCACCTGGTAGCCCCACAACCTCTTCTGTGTCGCTTGATTTATTTGCATGGATAAGTTTATCATCCGAAGACTTCTTGTAATTTTCGGTACAAAACACGCTACTATTTATACTCCACAATGACATAGAATAGTCAGAAATAATAAGCTGCACCACACCACATTAACAAAATGAAAACCCGGTGCTTGGTGCTGAAGAAACAGTCAGTATTCAAATGAATGAAATGATGGACTTGGTCAAATTCATGAAACATTTGTTTGCAACCACAGAATTAATCATGATCGTACGCATCGATAGTGCCAACAACAGTGACTAATCACTGCAGCCCTTCCCACTGCAGCCAAAAGAATGATGGACTCGTGTCCGATCCAAGGACGCATCTCTGCCTCATTCTCACAATAAGCACCGGATCCACCGCTTCCCTGACCAGGATAAAGCGCTTACTGAAGATGAATGAATGTATAATTTGGGGATTACAGTCTACACAGTGTAAGCAGCAGGAACTGCTAAGTCTCAGTTTGAACACGTGTGTGTGTGTGTGTGTGTGTGTGTGTGTGTGTGTATAAAACCTCCAAATGAATTTGAACTGTTTCGAAGTAAATTTAAATATTGGCTTCAGTCAAAGCTCTAGGTAAAAAAATAATACAATTTTTTATTGTTTATTCGAGTATAGGAAATGTTGAATGCAAACGAAGGTAAACATCTACATTCCTTTAACATGATATAGTAAACCCCATGATGAGCAAGTGTTGAGGATGCAGAAGATAGGGATAGGTGGAAAGAGATGATTTGCTGAGCCGAAAGGAGGAGAAGAAGAAGAGTAAAGCCCATGAGTCATACTACAAGTACTACAGACAGAAGACCATGCGAGTTAAATCAATCACCTCAGCACCATCTCTCTTCTTCAGCGACATCGTGCTCTGTGTGGCATGCCCCGAGAGAAATAATTGCACGTTTTTGAAGCTTTGCTTTGCACTAAAGCGCTTCGGTCAGCAACTCATCACACTCATTCTCTATCTGCCTGAAATCAATTTCTAACTCCCACAAAATGCAAGGTTGCTATAGTCAGCTCTGAAGGCGTCAATAAAATGCAACTGGAAGGATACTGCTAGAAAGAGACAATATATTAGGAAATGTATTACAATTCGATACAAAACACCAGGCTTAAACCATATATATGAATCTTTCACTGAAGTTTTAAAGCCTTCCTGTAAGGTTTGTTAGGGACAAACGGATGCACACAGAGGGTTCAATGTGTCTCCTCAGGCTAGGACAGGAAGTCAGAGAAAAGCAGAAGTGTGAAAAACACTTGAAAGATCACGGGGGGGGGGGGGGTGAATTTTGAAATTGCAAAAGAAACATGAATCAAAGCAAGCATTTTTGTAGCTGCCTGTCTTGTCTGCCTTTACGCTGCACCATTGTTCACACAAAGCCATTGTTCATACAAACAGTTCCATTACAAATGTTTGTGTAGAGCCAAAAAAGGCAATGTGGAGACTGTGAGACAAAAAGGTGAGCAGAGAATAGGCAGGTGAAAGTCACGTGTCTGGGTGTGTCAACCTTTCAGACAGGTTTAGGTTAAGTGCTCTAGACAACCTTTTACAGCTATACTTAAAATAAACCTGTCGGATATAAATCACTAAAATCAGGCGCATTTTCTAGCTTTACTCCAATTCCCCTGGCACTCTTAGCAATTTCAGCCATCTACATTACAAGAGCTTTAATAATTGTTCACATCAAACATCAGAATGAGGAAAATCAGTGCTTAGGGATTTTGAATGAGTTGGAGTGTTTCGGAAATCTCTTGGGACTTTCACACAGACACACACACACACAAATCTCTACAGTATACACAAAAATGGTTTGAAAAATAAAAACATCCGGTGAGCAACAGTCCTGCAGGTGGTTGATGAGAGATATCAGAGACTGGCTCTGAGCTGACAGGAAGGCTAGAGGAACTCAAATTAGCACACTTTACAACTGTGGTGAGCAGAAAAGCATCTTATAGAGCACAACACATTGAACCTTGAGGTGGATGAGCTACAACAGGTGAAGAGTACATCACTCCTGTCAGCTAAGAAAAGGAATTTGAGGCCATCATGGGCCCCGACTCCTTCAAACTGGACAGCTGAAGACTGTAAAAAACCTCACAGGGTCTTTGTTAGTCCACAAATTCTGGTGCTTGATCTGAAGATTAACTGCAGCTCTTGACCTGTATCTGCAAAAGTATTTACCAAATTATCAGCTGACTGGATAACTGCTCTATGACACTGATGTACAGATGTTCCTATTGAAGTGGGCATATACACCAATCAGGCATAACATTATGAGCAGTGGCAGGTGAAGTGAATAACACTGATGATCTCCTCATCATGGCACCTGTTAGTGGGTGGGATATATTAGGCAGCAAGTGAACATTTTGTCCTCAAAGTTGATGTGTTAGAAGCAGGAAAAATGGACAAGCGTGAGGATTTGAGCGAGTTTGACAAGGGCCAAATTGTGATGGCTAGACGTCTGGATCAGAGCATCTCCAAAACTGCAGCTCTTGTGGGGTGTTCCCGGTCTGCAGTGGTCAGTATCTATCAAAAGTGGTCCAAGGAAGGAACAGTGGTGAACCGGCAACAGGGTCACTGATGCACATGGGGAGTGAAGGCTGGGCCGTGTGATCCGATCCAACAGACGAGTTACCGTCTTAGACCAGTTAACGCTGGTTCTGATAGAAAGGTGTCAGAATACACTGCGTATGATGGGTCAGGGCTGTTCTGGCAGCAAAAGGGGGACCAACACAATATTAGTCAGGTGGTCATAATGTTATGCCTGCGTGGCTTGCTCGTATTATTTTTCTTCAGCTTTGTTATATCCTCAGGGTCATTACATAATTTCTTATCTAGCTATCTTTCTATCCATCCATCCATCCATCCATATTTGTTATCCAAAAGCATTTACAGTCAAATAAATAAAACAAATTATGCAGGGCATAACAAACGCCTGCTGTAACTGATTAAAAATGACATCATTTATTGTGAGATTTTAACATGCCCCTACAGGACAGGCAAGAGAACGTCTGAACATTTTGTTGCGAGTGTTTCATATAGTCAGCTCTGTGGAAAAAGGGTGGAAACTAACTTATAAATAAATAAATGTAGGGGGTCGAGTCGCCTAGCATAAATTTGTTGAGGTTCATCCTGGATGTGTTGATTCTGTAGAAGCTTCACATCACCTCTAAACGTTTTTGTCAGACACCATGTCCGTAAAAACAACCTTGGTGTTGTTGATAATAACGACAACTATTAGAATAAAATGGAGCTAAAATAAGCTCCCTAAGTTCATTATATTAAAAACCAGCTACGTTGTATGTGTTGTATGTTGTTAGCTAGATTACACCATATTATCCTACCTCATTCTGGGGTTCCCCCCCCACAGTCCCTCTTTGACCAGCAATGCAAAAGCAGCAAGTCTCTTGAAAATCTCGTCAAATCTACCCCTACACTCCCAGTCACACGCAGTACTCGAGGGCTGTGCTGCACGTCAATAGCTGGGGTCTTTTAGCATTCATCAGATTTATTAAGACAAACTCATGATCGATTCAGTCACCAACAATGTTATGAAATGAATTCCTTCTAGAAATGTTTCAGATGATGGTATAAATAGTGGAGAGGTTATTGTTAATTCTAATTATTGCATAAGTTACCTCCCCTTCAGCAAAATAAACTAAACCCCAGACTGCACATAAAAGTTAAGCGTAGTACACAATGTCCTGAAGAAACACACGTCAGCAGCTGTGCAAGTGAAGTGCTTCCGAAGGCTGCAGAGGTGAAAAAGGGAATAAATCATAATGAGTTGTGCTTTTACAGGAAAATAATTAACGCTGAAGCGGAGCGATGTAGCGCATCTCGGAAGCAGACTGAACCTGTCTGTTACAGCCAGATAGAGACTGACTTTCCAGTACTTTTATTCAGATGCTGAAATTTGACGAGGACACAGGGCGTACTTTTTATCCATTTAAAAGTTACATTCCATGTTGTGGCACCATCCGGGAAAACAAATTAGGTCCTGTTATTACTTACTTTTTAACAGTTATAAATTGCTTTATAATCCCCAGCTTCCCTTCTTCACCCATTTTAAGGATGACAAAAAATACAGATTGTGACAAATGAAAAGAAACTGCAAGTTCTCTTTCCTGAAAGCTTTCTCTCCATGGCAGAGAACTTAAAGAACAGTTTCTACATGTCTAAGCACCGACTCCAAAGTCTTCCGTCATAAATGTTCACATTTTCCCTACAGACAATTTCATGTTATATTATAAAACACACATTAAATTCCACATTAAAACGATTAATATATACACCTATGTTTTACCGATTCGACACGACGTCACGGCGGTGTGGTAAGAGAAAATGAATCAACACTTTCTGAGCAACCAGATTTGAGACATCACTGTGATAGGAAGACATCACGTACGCAACAAACCAATATCGGCTGCAGAAGAGGAAGATGTGCGATAGAAATGTAAAAGAGTTTCTTCACAGCGCATGCAAAACCTGACTTGAAGCCATGATGATGTGCACACAAGATGTCTCATTAAAAGATCTAACCACATGCCAACGAGTGATATCAACTGGATTCATCTCCCAGATTGATGCAGCAGCTGCTTATACTCAGCAGGTTTCGCCACTCGGCTGTTGTGGTTATGACATGTAATACATTTGGCTTGCTATACACCTATCTGAGTAATAGAGTAATGCTGGAAGAGTTACGAAGCACAGCACCATGCTGTGAGAGCTGCAGGCAAAGATCACATGCCCTTGTTGATTTACAGCAAAGAGGAAAAAAAAAAATCACCCTATATGTTTGTGGTCCATTTTCTGCCAAAAATAAAAACCCCAAAAACCAGGACTGGCTCAAGTTTTATTCATATTTAGGACTCTCATGACAGAGACTTGATAGAGTTTTGCATGCACACACACACACACGGCATTTCAATACATCCTTGAAATTGCTGAACTAGCTGCAGGACCTGCACATGCAGTTCTGTGATTCATTGCAATAAAATGAAATGGTATTACATGAAACATCCAATCATGACTCAAAGCCTCAATAGGCTAATTTTATTACCATCTGTATAAACTTTAACCACTTCCACTTTTTATATAAAAAAAAAACCCTGCAGAACTTTCCCAATAAAATTCCCTATACTTTTACTGCTCTTTAAAAACAAAAAAGGGCAGGATACAATTTGGTGGCATCAGAAACATTAAAAAAATCCTCTCTGGGGTTTAATATCCTCTCTGGGAATTTGTGATGCTTTTTAAAACGTAAGCATTTAAAGCTTGTATGTTCTCCCATATCCGCAGAACATACAATGAACTTTGCTCAACCTTGCACATAACAGACATATTCACAGCTCAACAACATCCATCAAGCATTCAGACATGTACTAGTCGCAGAAATCAGACAAACATACACTATATTGCCAAAAGTTTTGGGACACCCCTCCAAGTCATTGAATTCAGGTGTTGTTTTTCAGGGGTTGGGCTCGGCCCCTTAGTTCCAGTATAAAGGAACTCTTAATGCTTCAGCATACCAAGACATTTTGGACAATTTCATTCTCCCAACTTTGTGGGAACAGTTTGGGGATGACCCCTTCCTGTTCCAACATGATTGCTCACCAGTGCACAAAGTAAGGTCCATAAAGACGAGAGTTTGGTGTGGAGGAACTTCACAGAGTCCTGACCTCAACCTGATAGAACACCTTTGGGATGAAGACGTCTGCCTTTACATGCACATGAATGTAATATGGAGTTGGCTCACCCTTTGCAGCTATAACAGAGTCAACTCTTCTAGGAAGGCTTTCCACAAGGTTTAGGAGAGAGTTTATGGGAATTTTTGACCATTCCTCTAGAAGTGAATGAGAGAGGTCAGGCACTGATGTTGGACGAGAAGGTCTGGCTTGCAGTCTCTGCTCTAATTCATCCCAAAAGGTGTTCTATCAGGTTGAGGTCAGTTCCTCCACACCAAATTCACTCATCCATGTCTTTATGGACCTTGCTTTGTGCACTGGTGTGCAGTCATGTTGGAAAAGGAAGGGGTCATCCCCAAACTGTTCCCACAAAGTTGGGAGCATGAAATTGTCCAAAATGTCTTGGTATGCCGAAGAATTCCTTTCACTGAAAAACAACACCTGAATTCAATCATTTGGAGGGGTGTCCCAAAACTTTTGGCAATATTGTGTAGGGACTCACTGAAGCTGACATGCTGTTATTTACCCCTGGATGTCCTAATCAAAGTTTCTGTCAACACATGCAATAAGCTCCAGACCATGGGGACAGTTGCCTTGACAGAGGGGAGTTGATATTTCTATTGTGTCAGAGCATGGCTAGATACAAGCCTTCTGAGCTCAGCTAAGCGGGATAATACCTATTGTATTACATTTCACCTGAGCAACAGCAACATGTATGAGCTTGCAGACAACAAGGAAAGAAGCGTACTGCTAAGTTGAGGATAAACAAGAGCGCTTCGAAAGCTTGAACATAAACTCCTAAACCTATTTACATTAGTTACACTATAATAGTTTAAGCGTAACACAACACCAGTATCCTTTAACAATCAACTTATCTAGCTTTAAAAATCAGTATTATTACAAATATTCATATTCGGTTTCTAAATTTAAGTGAAATACGTGCCATTTCAAATCGTTCACACTTTCTAAACCGAACAATCCAGTGACTAATAAAGCAAAGAAGTAAACACTGAAAATTGTTTTATTTATTTTTTTCCCTGTCTGCATTTGAAATGGATCATTAGCACGTTTTTCAACAAATGATTATTATTAACACACAAATTCACTCCATCAAATTCATCTACAAAACTTATTTTTGTACATTTTTACATTCACACTGTACTGGCACATTTCTCATCCCATATCTAAAGGCCAGAGAGACAGAGAGAGACAGAGAGAGAGAGAGAGAGAGAGAGAGAGAGAGAGAGAGAGAGAGACAGTGAGAGCAACAGAGACAGTGAGAGAGAGAGAGAGACAGAGAGACAGAGACAGAGAGACAGAGACAGAGAGACAGAGAGAGAGAGACAGAGACAGAGAGAGAGAGACAGAGAGAGAGAGACAGAGAGAGAGAGACAGAGAGAGAGAGACAGAGACATACAGACAGACAGACAGAGAGAGAGAGACAGAGAGAGAGAGACAGAGACATACAGACAGACAGACAGACAGACAGAGAGAGAGAGACAGAGAGCGACAGAGACCTACCGTATCTTCACCACGCTCAACCCTCTGGCTGAATCCCAAATGGCACTTAATTAGCCATGAAGAGCACTACACGCGCCATTGTTTTATATGCACCTTAGTGCAGTTATGTAGGTAGCATGGTGCCGTTTGGAATTCGGACCGCTCAGTGACCTGCTGCTTTTCTTGGCTTTTAACTAACTGGGTTGACATGACATGTCAGAGGTGACAACACACACACACACAGGCCTGCAGAACGCCTCATACACTGTTTACCTAACAAGCTAGCAGAGGTTTTGGGATGAAAAACTCCCTAAAATGTTTTTCAAAAGTAGAACGGTTTACAAACAAAACTGTCTCGCGCTGCTAAGTCCTCTCACAGCTAACAGCTAGGTGGCTTCCAGTCCCTGCGTTAATGAAGAAACTCTCGACCTACTTCTCGACAAAATGAGCTCCTTCATTATGACTGTTTAAATATGAAGTGTCTTAAAAGCATAAAGAGCAATAATAATAATGATGATGATGATGATGATGATGATGATGATGATAAACAACCTAGCACTGGGCCACTATCTCAAGGCGAGGCTGCTAGGTTGTGGGATAGTTAGCTTTAGCTAGCCAGTGTGAGCTGGCAGTGTACACTCAGCGGCGTAAATATGAGCCATTTTCTGTCATGTATGCGAAAACAGGCGCTGCTCGGACAACACTTGACCAGTACTCTATATTTCAGAACTGTCCATGGTCAGCTAACATGCTACAGTCAAAACAATATAACATGCTAACTGGTGTTAGCCTGCAGTTAAATAGCCATCCAGTTACACTGACAGAGGCTCAACAGATATCGGAAAAACGAGCCCCACAGGCCCCTCACATACACACACACTCTCCCTCTCTCTCCAACACACACACACACACACACACACACACACACACAGTGAGAGAGAGTGAGAGAGAGAGAGAGAGAGAGAAAGATAGTTACCTTGCTTGTTGGCCTGTGCCATGTGTATAACTGCAATAAATAAAACCCGCAGGATGCAGCCGATGCATGATGTTGGTGAATATTTAGTTCTTTGTAGATGGGGAAAACTCTGTGTTCTTTCTTCACTCGCCATGCTGCTGTTTTGCTATCAGTTTCCCTCTGTGCGTGTGTGTGTGTGTGTGTGTGTGTGTGTAAAACTACAGTCCTTGTGTGCATGCGGATATAAACAGCGCTAACTGCTCCTCCACAGCGCCACCTGCCGGAGAGAAGCGGCATCACTGCCTTCTAGGGCGCTGGATTTGGAGGTTGTTTCCTAAATTGCCTTGTAGTGCGCGTACTTAGGCTGCATAACCCTATTACTTTATACGCTATCTAGTGCGCTTAGATATGGAAAAGAAGATCTGTGCTGGATGCGGCCGCATTCTGAAACTGTTTCTCAATGTAATGTGATTTTAAATATTCAAGGTGTTCTATCTATCTATCTATCTATCTATCTATCTATCTATCTATCTATCTATCTATCTATCTATCTATCTGTCCCCAAACTGTTCCCACAAAGTTGGGAGCATGAAATTGTCCAAAATGTCTTGGGATGCTGAAGCTTTAAGAGTTCCTTTCACTGGAACTAAGGGACCAAGCACAACCTCTGAAAAACAACACCTGAATTCAATGATTTGGAGGAGTGTCCCAAAACTTTTGGCAACATAGTGTATCTATTTATCTATTTTGTCACTGATTAATTCATTCAGTCAGTCATTCATTCATTCATCACTAATCAACCACTTTAAGCTAGTTGTGAGGTGGGAAAACATAGGGGGACTGGATACCTGTCTATCACAGGGCATCATAGACACACATTTTTACACATATCCACCTACTGACATGCTTTTAGCAGGTTGCAGGAAACCAGAGAACAAAAAACCCACACAGACACATGGAGAACATGCGACACTCCACAAACAGAAGCCCAAATTTGTTTACTTGCTTGTTTATTTGTTTGTTTGTTTATATACTACAGCTGACATGTTCTGCATGCAAACCAACCCCTGGGACTACTGTGTTTAAATTTGTCAAAATTTGTACTTGGTTTAGGCCTGTAGCTATGCTTACGTGGCTTTTTTGCTACATTCCATGGCCAAAAAACTTAACATCGCATATCCTGTTGAGTCTGAGTGTGGCTACACGTAGGCATCTTATCTGTAATCAGCACACTTAACGGCTGGAAGTAATGGCATCCTTGGTAATAGAGAACAAAGCAGCTTCAGCATGTTCTGAAATTAGAGTTAAATAATTAGGCAGAAAGTATTGCTATAAAAGACAATCATGTCAATGAAAATTTGATTTGACTACAAGAATAAATTATTCAACTTTCAATTATTCAAAATTTGACTACAAGAATAAATTATTCACCTTTTGTTGCACTTCCCATTCTTGGTGTGTGTGTTAACAGAAATCAGTCAAGAGCACAGTGCAGCCAAGTACAGTAACACTGATGTTATGGTTAAAATGGATTTTAAAAATATCTTTGTATATCTATATTC
This sequence comes from Hemibagrus wyckioides, assembly GCF_019097595.1. Taxonomy (NCBI): domain Eukaryota; kingdom Metazoa; phylum Chordata; class Actinopteri; order Siluriformes; family Bagridae; genus Hemibagrus; species Hemibagrus wyckioides. The sequence goes on from NC_080720.1 coordinate 13,655,222, forward strand.
TATACTGAGGGAGGGAGTAAGAGAGAGTGTATACACACATGCAAACATTTACACTCATTTATACCTAGCGGCAATTTGATCTTAGACAATTTATCTACTGTCACATTTATGAGGTGGGCTAGAACCAGAAGGAAACCCAAGTGTACACTTGGAAAACATGTGAAACTCAGTGTCACCTGCATTGAGGATAGAACCTGGGACCCTGGAGCTGTGATGTGGCAATGATTTCTCCTGTGTCTCTGCTCTTGCAAGAATATTCATCCATCCAACCAATTTCTGAACCGTATATCCTACTCTGGGTTGCCAGGAATCTCTTCTCTATTCCAGGGAACTCGAGGCACGAGGTGGGAGAGCAAAAGGACGACCAGCACAATATTAGGCAGGTGGTCATAATGTTATGCCTGATAGGTGTATTTCGTTCATTGTAGTTGGCTGTAGTTGAAGTTTTGACAAAAAACTTGAAAAAATGCACACACACATATATTTATAATATAGTAATATATTATTACTATAGTAATATATTATATATTACTCATGTTAACCCAGAAAATGTTTATGGCTCATATCAGAATGTTTAAACGCTGTCGCTTGTCTGTGTAGTTTTTCTTTCAGCCGTAAGGGGGCGACGCTGTGCTTTCCAGTTCCGGTATTGTTCAGCACAGAGGAAGATGTCCGCCGTGTTTCCTTTGTTGTGATGAATTCCATATTATAAAAGAAGAAGACAAAATTGCGGATTTATATCTAACCGGGACAGTTTAGTTATATTTGGAATAAATAAATCTACATCTATCATTGGCTACAATGAGTGGAGGAGTGTATGGTGGGGGTAAGTGTGTGTGTGTGAGTGTGAGCTGGAAAATGAATGAGTGCCGCCACGTTTGGCTAAGATCGTTAGCTGTACGGAGTCAGTCGGAATGTAAACTAATTGCTGTGTTTATTTGCATTTGATCCACTTAGTAAAATATGGTCCTTTATTGAGCTAAATTGTGTACATTTGCCTCTCTCTCTCTTTCTCTGTGTGTGTGTGCGCGCGCGCGCTGCGCAATGACTGCATCTCGGTTACAGTGTAACTTCATCTTTAGCGTGAAGATCGGGCTAAAAACTGTAAAGAATGCATTAATTACTTCCAGTTATTTAAGTAGATTTACTTTTTTTATAGCGTGTTAACCATTTCTATTTCTATCTATCTATCTATCGATCGATCGATCGATCGATCGTTCTATCTATTTGTCTGTCTATCTATCTGTCTGTTGGTCCCCTTTTGCTGCCAGAACAGCCCTGACCCATCATACACAGTGTATTCTGACACCTTTCTATCAGAACCAGCGTTAACTTCTTCAGCAGTTTGAGCAACAGTAGCTCGTCTGTTGGATCGGATCACACGGACCCGCCTTCAATCCCCACGTGCATCAGTGACCCTCTCTCCGGTTCACCACTGTTCCTTTCTTGGACCACTTTTGATAGATACTGACCACTGCAGACCGGGAACACCCCACAAGAGCTGCAGTTTTGGAGATGCTCTGATCCAGTCGTCTAGCCATCACAATCTGGCCCTTGTCAAACTCGCTCAAATCCTTACGCTTGTCCATTTTTCCTGCTTCTAACACATCAACTTTGAGGAAAATGTTAACTTGCTGCCTAATATATCCCACCCACTAACAGGTGCCATGATGAGGAGATCATCAGTGTTATTCACTTCACCTGTCACTGCTCATAATGTTATGCCTGATAGGTGTATCTATCACTTTATCACCCATCCATCCATCCATCCATTCTGTCCTTTTTACCAGTATCTCCTTCCTAACCATTCAGTGTATCCATCCATCCATCCATCCATCCACCTATCAGTCCACTCTATCTGTTTACCATCCATTGCATCCTATCATATTCGTTTTATCCAATCTATACAACCAGTCTTTCTGTTATATCTATCCATCCAGTATTCTGTTCTGGCTATTCATCCAACCTTTCTATCCTATCTGTCCTTCCAGTCTTTCTGTTGATCTACTATTTTTTTTGCAGTCTACTCTGTCCTGTTCATCCAATTAGGTATTAACAGCTGGTTAACATGCACTTAATACATTTAAAGACTTAATTGACTGATTAATGTAATTTAATGAGCTCAACTTAAACTTGATATCTAAATAACTATAAATAACTTTTATATAAATATACCTTTAATAGGATTTATTAATTTACGCTAAGTTACACATTGTCAGTGGGACGGTGTTTCAAATCTACATCTTGATGTTCAGCTTTAAGGCTAAATGAAAATAATAACACACATTTGAAACTTTTTTTTGGTTGTTGGAAACTGTAGAAAAGGTCCCTGGCTGCAAAATGTTTAAACACTCCTGGCTTATACTGCATTATATTATTTATGCATTGATCAGGCATAACATTATGACCACCTGCCTAATATTGTGTTGGTCCCCTTTTGCTGCCAAAACAGCCCTGACCTGTCATGCACTGTGTATTCTGAGACCTTTTTATCAGAACCAGCATTAACGTCTTCAGCAATTTGAGCAACAGTAGCTCGTCTGTTGGATCAGATCACATGGGTCAGCATTCACTCCCTATCAGTGAGCTTTGGACGCCCATGACCCTGTCACCGGTTCACCACTGTTTCTTCCTTGGACCACTTTTGATAGATACTGACCATTGCAGACTGGGAACACTCCATAAGAGCTGCAGTTTTGGAGATGCTCTGATCCAGTCGTCTAGCCATCACAATCTGGCCCTTGTCAAACTCGCTCAAATCCTTACGCTTGACCATTTTTCCTGCTTCGAACACATCAGTTAAAATGTTAGACTACTGATAGGAAAGGTTGTGATTTGGAATCCTAGGACCACCAAGCTGCCACTGCTGGGCCCCTGAGCAAGGCCCTTAATCCTCAGTTGCTCAATTGTATAATATGAGATAAAATGTAAGTCGTTCTGGTTAAGGGCATCTGCTAAATGTCAGAAATGTAAATAAGACATCTGTTCTTTTCCTCTCTACCAGATGAGGTGGGTGCACTGGTGTTTGATATCGGCTCCTACTCTGTGAGGGCTGGTTATGCTGGAGAGGACTGCCCCAAGGTAAGCAGGATTCCTCGTTTTTGCATTTTGCCTCATCATGGAAGTGTGAGGTTTGCTATAAAAATGCTCTGATTTGCAGGCTGACTTCCCCACCGTGATTGGCGTGACTTTGGACAGGGAAGATGGCAGTACGCCGATGGAAACGGACGGGGATAAAAGCAAGCAAAGTGGAACAACGTATTACATCGACACGAATCAGCTCAGGGTGCCACGAGAAAACATGGAGGTCATGTCACCTCTTAAAAACGGCATGAGTAGGTGTCTCTGTCATGGCAGCTCATTTCTGCAGCTGTACACAAGTGTATTGTTTTGGTTTTATTGAAATGTTACATTATTTCTTCTAGTTGAAGAATGGGACAGCTTTCAGGCCATTTTGGACCACACGTACAGAATGCACTTCAAATCCGAGCCGAGCTTGCATCCCGTACTGATGTCAGAAGCCTCTGTAAGCACCACACAAGCTTCACTTTCCTTAGTACACATGTCCTTATAGCTACAGGGTGTCTCAAAAGTCTCCCATGCATAGGAGACTGTGTATCCCAGCACTACGTCAGTTGCGCCTCAGACAACATGCAACACTTCCAGTATTTTGAATTTGTTAATAAGTTTAGCAGCAGTACTGTGTGTGTCTCTGTGTGTGTGTGTGTCTCTGTGTGTGTGTCTCTGTGTGTGTGTCTCTGTGTGTGTGTGTCTCTGTGTGTGTGTGTCTCTGTGTGTGTCTCTGTGTGTGTGTGTGTCTCTGTGTGTGTGTGTGTGTCTCTGTGTGTGTGTGTGTCTCTGTGTGTGTGTCTCTGTGTGTGTGTCTCTGTGTGTGTGTCTCTGTGTGTGTGTCTCTGTGTGTGTGTGTGTCTCTGTGTGTGTGTCTCTGTGTGTGTGTCTCTGTGTGTGTGTCTCTGTGTGTCTCTGTGTGTGTGTCTCTGTGTGTGTGTCTCTGTGTGTCTCTGTGTGTGTGTGTCTCTCTGTGTGTGTGTGTCTCTCTGTGTGTGTGTGTGTCTCTCTGTCTGTGTGTGTGTGTCTCTGTGTGTGTCTCTGTGTGTGTGTCTCTGTGTGTGTGTGTGTCTCTGTCTGTGTGTGTCTCTGTCTGTGTGTGTCTCTGTCTGTGTGTGTCTCTGTCTGTGTGTGTGTCTCTGTCTGTGTGTGTGTCTCTGTCTGTGTGTGTGTCTCTGTCTGTGTGTGTCTCTGTCTGTGTGTGTGTCTCTCTGTGTGTGTGTCTCTGTCTGTGTGTGTGTCTCTGTGTGTGTGTGTCTCTGTGTGTGTGTGTCTCTGTGTGTGTCTGTCTCTGTGTGTGTCTGTCTCTCTGTGTGTCTGTCTCTCTGTGTGTCTCTGTCTTTCTGTGTGTGTGTGTGTGTCCCTGCGTGTGTCTGTTCTAGCTATGTTTCCCCTTAAATTCCATTGCTACCTTCCTGACTTCCTGATCCAGCCATGAGAAGGATCTTAAATCTTAATTTTTTGTCAAAGGATGTTTTGCAAAAGTGTCAATTTCCACTATGTATAGAGACTTTTGGGACACCCTGTATATACACACACACACACATTTACATATACTTATTTGTCCTGTTGTCTGGTGTTTAATTTGTATTCAGTGGAACACACGAGCCAAGAGGGAGAAGTTGACGGAGCTTATGTTTGAGCATTACAACATCCCTGCTTTCTTCTTGTGTAAAACAGCCGTCCTGTCAGCGTATCCTTCACTATCAGTGTGTGTCACTGTGTGTTTGACGTGTTTTTCCCCTACAGGGTGCAGTACATGTCTACACTAACCAGAGCTCATGTAATAAGAAAATATTGATATAATCATGTCTGATGCGTATAGCAGCGTTCTTAACTCTCATACAAGATTTGCAAATGGACGATCCACCGGTTTGGTGTTAGACAGCGGTGCGACGCACACAACTGCTATTCCAGTGCATGATGGTTATGTCCTGCAACAAGGTAAATCATCCCTCTGCTTTCTTAGCCTTCGCTTTTGACTGTGATATCTTTTACTAAGTATCTTGGATTGTTTTTAAAGCAAAACCCAGGAGCATTCATCAATTATTATTTTTTTGCCTGAAATGTGGTTTATATATATAAAATTGAAATTGGACACCCCTGTTCTACATGTTCATAGAAAAGCGCTCCTAAAACACTAAATAGACTTAACAGCTCAAGAAACAGCATTTCGGCTCCCAAAAATTCTAGACACTGGCATTGTGAACTCATTATCAGATTCGCTGACCAAAGTCAGATTTTTAGAGATGAACTGCTTTGTACATATAAACACACTAGACAGAACCAGAAGCTTAGCAGCGTCATATTGTCAACAATCCTTGTGTATCATCCTGTACATCAGCACTGAGGCTTTGCGCTTTTTCCCCAGGCATTGTCAAATCCCCACTCGCAGGTGACTTCATGAGCATGCAGTGCAGAGAGCTGTTCCAGGAATTAAGTGTCGAAATCATTCCTCCATACATGATTGCATCAAAGGTGAGGCTTTTCCGTATCCTCAGCCGAAATACTTATTCCACAGTGAAGCATGAGGAGTAAGGAGGTTTTGTTTGGTGTCACATGATCACGTCATGATGCCATGCTGAAATCGATTGTCAGCTCATGTCCTTGGTTAGATGGTGTACATTTCATCTGCAGTAAATACTCAAGGCAAACATTTTCCACTAAACATCTTTCCTGACTCTAAATGGCTGCTGATTTCTTGATGAAAGCTGGCTACGATTATGTTGTGTTTCAGCCTAGTCTTGCTGGCAGAAACAAAAATTGCGGCTTGTGAAACTCTTTGGCCGTTAGTTGAGATTGGAGATGTGCCAGTGCTGGAAAATGAGTGAGCGCTGCTACAAAGCTTATCTTACAATCCACTGATAGCAGCTACAGCTCCAAATATGGTGCAAATGGACAAATGAAAAGATATGTGTATTACGTCAAGCTCATTGTGAAGAATGTCTGTCTTTGCGACCCGATTCTGATTCATGTTATCAGCCAGTCTGTTATAGAATTCATCCAGGATTTTTATTGGGGTTATGCCACGCAGTGTGACGAGCAGTAATGTTAAATGGCCAATGAAATGGTCTTTCACAAGAGAGGAGTCAGAGCAGAATTGTAAATGGGACAAAAAAATCACATCATATTCTTTTTAGGGCTGAGCACAGACTGCTGGATTGAATAATTACAGCCCTGAATCCCTGGATGGAGCATGATGGTGGTGATGTGGGAGGCTAGCAGTCTCTCACGATTGAAGAAATCAGACCAGTTCAACCGAATGTTCAATTTCAGTCTGAAATAAATCACACTCCTGAATAGAAATGTTTGAATTTCTGTTTCACATCATGTTTAAAGTGATTTCTGAAATGCAGAAATGTTAAAGCGTAAACAGCTGTGCTTTAACTTTAAAGATTTATTATTAAGACCGATTCTGATGTAATTATTTCTACTGCTCTTTTTTTTTTTTTAATGAAAGGATTCCGTACGTGAAGGTTCACCAGCCAGCTGGAAGAAGAAAGAGAAACTACCTCAAGTTACTCGCTCATGGCATAACTACATGTGTAATGTAAGGATGAACAACTGCACTGAGACTTAATGTTGAAAGATGCTTCAGGTCTACTGTTATGATAGTATCCTACTGCTCTGACACACTGCTCTAATCGACTGTGTTTCTTTTCACAGACTGTTATTCAAGATTTCCAGGCCTCGGTTCTACAGGTTTCAGATTCACCTTATGATGAACAGTATGTCCTATATGTTCTCTACTTATTCACATGTTGGGGATGTGGTAGCTTAGTGGTTAAGGTGTTGGACTACTGATCAGAAGGTTGTGAGTTCGAATCCCAGGTCCACCAAGCTGCCACTGCTGGGACCCTGAGCAAGGCCCTTAACCCTCAATTGCTCAGATGTTTAAAATGATAGAAATGTAACTTTAACTCGCAAGAGCAGCGAGTGATTTGATGTGTTTTATATCATTGTGGTCTTGTTGCCTTTTTGCAGGGTGGCTGCTCAGATGCCGACTGTCCACTATGAGCTCCCTAACGGCTACAACTGTGACTTTGGAGCTGAACGACTGAAGATTCCTGAGGGGCTTTTTGACCCTTCTAATGCAAAGGTAAGCACTGTTAAACAACTTTCATTATTATTTCTTTTTATGGACAGTATCATATCTTAAGTTGCACCTTGTGTGTGTGTGTGTGTGAATTATAGGGCCTGTCTGGAAACACCATGCTGGGAGTAGGCCATGTTGTGACCACCAGTGTGGGCATGTGTGACGTTGATATCCGACCAGTAAGATCTTTTTACATTCTATGACTTAAAATGAGGCTCCAAAGCAGACTAAATGTCTAATCATCAGGAGATCATGATTGGCCAGGAATCCAGTTCAAAATAATTAGCTCTGTTTTCTGGGTGGGAAGAATTCCACATTTTCATTTCACTTCATATTTTTCTCTGCTGAATATAGAGACACTATCCAGTTGAGGTTAGCTCACAGAGTTAGAGATGTAATGCTACATTCACACATACAGTGACTCTCAACAACAAAGAAAGTATGTAGAGATCCTTCATTTTCAGTGAGAGCTGATGACTTCCAGCAATATAAGCGACAGGAACCAATGACTACTAGACGTAGTTGTGTTCGAAGGGAAAAAAGCAGCACAGAACACTGCGTATACTTTGATATTTTCACTAGATTCTGACCGCAGTTGTGATTTGTTTTGTTTTTCCTCCCCCTCAGGGTCTGTATGGCAGTGTGATAGTTACTGGAGGAAACACCCTCATCCAAGGATTTACAGACAGACTAACCAGAGAACTCTCTCAGAAGACACCGCCGGTTTGTTCTATTGCATGAATATGTATATAGTCTGTGCAAAAAAAAAGTGCTGTGAATTGTTTCATATATAAGATGTGTTATAAGGCTTAGATTAGGTTGAGGATCCATCGTACAAGTCCTGCAGTTACTATGGAAGCATATTAGAACCAGGGCTTTAATATAACAGATCTGGCTTGTATCCGGTGCTACGATCAGACCTGTTTTTATAGGAAACTAATCAAGAGCTTCACTTATTTAACTTCTATTTAGCGGTTTCCCCCGATTAGCTCTAGCCACATTGTGTATGGTTTTTTTTTTTTTTTTAAGTTATTTATTTAAATTATTTAGACCCACATTGCTCTATGGTACATTATTTTAAACTATTTAGGATGAAAGCCGAATTTCTACACTGCCAGATTGTTAACATTAGTTATTTCTAACTTTATTATTATTATTTATTGATATTTATCCATATTGCATAATGTCTAATAAGTAATGCAATAGTGCATTTTGTACGCAAGTGGACTCAAAAGTGCATTACACTGGTCAAGCTGAAGCCTCCTAATATTTGTAATTCAGGCTTGTTCACACAGATTCGACATCCTAACGCTTTCTAGGAAGTTCTATATCTAGACGACTTCCAAAGAAGCATTTAGAGAAAATATTAAGAATGCTAACTTTGAGTGTCCTAAAAATTAGCCTCATTGCAGCACAACCACTTGTTTATATTCGCAGAGTATGCGCTTGAAGTTAATAGCCAACAATACGACCCTGGAGCGCAGGTTCAGCGCCTGGATCGGAGGCTCTATCCTGGCATCGCTGGTGAGTACTGTGAGCTGTGGATAGACTGAGGAAGTACAACAGAGGTGTATTGTTTTGTGTGTTTCATCACTTTGCTCTTCATCTTTAGGGAACTTTCCAGCAAATGTGGATTTCCAAGCAAGAGTATGAGGAAGGAGGGAAGCAGTGTGTAGAGAGGAAGTGCCCTTGACCAACTCCAGCAGCTTGTTTTATGTTTTGTTATTTTGGTTTTTTTTGCCCTTTTGATTCTTTAATAAAAAAAATAAAAAATATATAGCTTCTGGTAGAAACGGCCTTCTTAGTGGACTCAGGAACATAAAGGACACTTGTACTGAAATGATACAAAAATTAGTTCTGCTTTCTTATTAAATGTTTTTTTTTATTTTATAACTGTAATTGTCATAGTTATGTTCTTTTCTATACTCAAGTGTTTTGTGTCACATTTGGCGAGTCAGAGAAAAGATTCAATTCTGTATTTTAGATAAGGGGTGTTATTTGCCACATCTACAAGTAAAATGTGATCCTCCATCCTTCAAGTTGGCTTCAGAGAAAATGAGGAAAGGAAACAATATATATACAGGAAACTACTTGTGTTTTTAATCAGTGATTGGCCGTTTTGAAAATAAAGGGTTTTTGTGACAGCTTCTTCGTCACGGATCATTACGCGTTTGGAATTGACATGTTCTGTCTGAAACATGTATCACATACATATCCATATTCAGTGCTTTACTCAGAGCAAACCCTGACTGAAACTACAGCTGCAAGAAGACTTCATATGAGTATGAAAAATCCAGGGCTCAATCCACACATGAAGAAATGGGTGCATAGATTTTTTTAGAGCGTTGGATATCTCATGCTTGTGCCGTCTTTTTAGGGTAAAGCTCAGCCAGCTGCTTCTGCTTTTGTTTCTCTTTCCTTTCTCTCCTTGTTTTACTCCTCAGGTGCTTCTCAAGACTTAGCCTGAAATTAGGAAGAAAAAAAATAATCACACGTAAGCATGTATTCCAGTCTGAAAGATTTGGCAAGTCAGCGAGTTTTAAATCCAGGATTTTAGTCTTGCCTTATGTAAGGGGCGACAAATGATGGTGTGTAGAAACGTTTCCTCTTGTAGATCTTGTTCATGTACCAGGGGACAGGATGCTCTCTAAAACGGTACCTAATTTCATAAAGATAATAATAAAAATCAGAATCAGCTTTATTGTATATATAATACATACAAGAATATATACTACATATAATAATATATAATACAAAAATATATTGTTTATATATTTAGTACTGTGGGTTTTACACCTACAAGGAATTTGCCTTGGTGTATTGGTGCACAACAATAAAAAAAAATAAAATAAACATAAATAATGTTAAAAACCTTAAAATTTTAAGCATGATTAATTGTGTAGAAAATATAGATGAATATATACACTGTGTAATAGTGCAGTATTATATTATTGTGCAAACAATTAAATTCCTAGGGCTGCAGGTGGAAACATTAACTGTACATTAATTGTATATTAGTGACCAGTGCAAAACTCGCAGTTTGAGGTAGGAAGGTGGATTTGTGCATTTATGTGTTAATGTCCAAGCAGGCAGATAAGAGACCATGGTGGGTCCTGCATGTTGTTGATGAGGCCACTCAAAATTCTGTTTCTAAACAGTGTTATCATCAGGATTAAATGTAACTGCACTTACCAGAACGTTTTGCCAAAAATGTTTCTCCTCCATTCTCCAGGTCTGCCTCTTTCTTGTCCTGTCTGTAGTAAACGCAGAGCATCTTCTCGCTCCTTCACAACAGTGTCAAGCCTCCGCATAGATCTTTCAACCTAATAAAACAACACATTGGGTTCTTTTTAGAATCGGCGGTTCTCAAAGAAGGATTTGGAGCCAGGAGCATTTGTGACAGTAGTGGAAATCACAACCCACTATTACAATATTTAATTTAAGCGTCTGAGAACCTCTGCTTGGAATGTGTATGCATATAAAATCCACTATGCGTACATACATCCTGTCTTGCTGGAGCCATCATTGACTTTGCACTAAGAGGTTTCATATAAAGTTAAAAGCACAGTTTTTTTTTTTAACAGAATATAACTTTACATTATAGGAGAGCCATCACAAGATTATTAATTGACAGTGACCAAACTGAAAACTAAAATCAGCAGGCATCAATATGCATTAACCAGTGCTAAACAGAGTAAATTATACATTTTAATGCTGATGGTATACCGTGACAAAGCGTACTGATCTGAACCTTTAAACACCTGCTCACCTTCTTAATGCGTTCTGGACTAGGCATCGGAACACACTGCCGCTTTGCCTCCTGTTCTAGGGTTAGCAGCATATTCTTTTCCTTTAGAAGAACATACCTGCAGCATAAAACCATCATAAGATTCATAAATGATCAGCATGAAACGGCCATTTTAATCTTTTATCATCAAACCTGAATTGTGTCAAGTTAAAACCCATCTGCAGTGCTCTACGGCACACTTTATCTGACTTTAGTTTCATTTATATAGTTTTAAGATGGTAGATATTATAGATGTAGCTCTGTAACAAACGATTGTAGTGCACACACAACAAACTGGAAATATATGTCACTAACATGTAGCACTTAATCCTGTCGGACACAGTGCCTCTGTGGTGCTCCTAGCTAATATTCAGATGCTGACGTAACTAAAATCTGTGTAATGTGTTTAGTGAGACTGTTATTTAGAACACAAACGGTGAAAAAGTGTACACTTGACTGATGTCTGAATTCGATGTGGGCAACAGGAATGGGATCATACACTAAAATGAATTATTGCGTCCAAATTTATATTTACATTTCTGGCATTTAGCAGATGCCATTATCCAGAGTGACTGACATTTTTATCTCATTTTATACTCTCAACTGAGCGATTGAGGGTTAAGGGCCTTGTTTAGGGGCCCAGCAGTGGCAGCTTAGTGAAGTAGTCGAACTCACAACCTTCTGATCAGTAGTCCTACACCTTAACCACTTAGCTACCACAACCCCAAATATTTGTGCAAGCTATGAAAAAGCATAGTTCCAAGAAACCAGACCGTGGTTAGCCTTATTCTACCTTATAATAGTTTGTTTGTCATTACATGGTTAGTGATGTGTTATAATTAGCCAATCAGCAACGAGCAGTGCTGCTAGCTCCACCCCCTTCATGAGTCCTGCTGGCAGCCAGGGAAGGAAGCATCATTACAGTTTTTGGTACCAAAAAAGTACAAGATCTGCATTAAATACTAGATCATTGTGCTTATTCCTATTGGCTATGTGATCTTTTACGGGTTTTTTTTAAAAAATCAGTCAGATTCACATTTGGTTTGACCGTCCAGTTATAAAAATGATTAGATTAACAGACTGTCAGAAATCTGATTGGGATCAAATGTTAAAGTTACCACAGCTTGTGCAGGTCTTCATTACTCTTTGCTCTCAGCTGTTTAGCGGACCATGGAGAACCTATAAGAATTCAAAAAACAAACATGGTTAAGTTTAATCAGCTTTCATGCATTAACGTGTTTAAAAATGCTCTCTCTAAACATGACAAGTAACAGTGATTAAAAGAAGAAAAGGCAGAAACAGGGGCAGAGGAAACTCACAGGTACAACAGAGTAAAATAATGAAATATTAGCAGATCAGTAATATAAATCAGGTTGTGATTCAGTGGTACCTGATTTAACTGTAGTCTCCCCCCAGTTTTCAGGCAAGTCAAAGAATTCTTCAAGGCCCCATCTGCTGGAGGATGTGTGGATAGGGCGAGCATCTACAGGACGGCTGAATCGAAAAAGGTTGTAGTTTTGCCTGGAAAAGTGGATAAGACAAATAATAAGCTCATAAAGCCATTTACTAATGATGCTCACATACCCATTCACATTCATAGCTTCCTGCGGTGTTAACAAAGGTTAGTGCTAATAAAACATGGGTTGCAGGTAAAGAATAATACCAAAAAAAATTACCTTTGGAAGAGGGAATGATAGTTAGTCAAAGTATGTGATGAATATTGAGCTTTGGTTGGCAAAGATAATTTAACAGCGCTTTGAAATTGTCTGCAAATAGCAGTAAGACGGCATGTAGTGGCGGCGGCCATCTTGAACAGCAATGTCAACGTTAAGCAGGGTTGCCAGATACTAATTTAGATTCACCCAATTCCGTATTGCGGGAGACTGCAAATATAATTCCTATAGGTTATTTCAACTTCTTTTTTTTCTTCTTCGAACAAATCAATCACTATCACCGCTACACACAATAATAATAATAATAATAATAATAATAATAATAATAATAATAATAATAATACAAAAAAAATCATTTATCCAATCAGCTTCAAAATCCAAATAATATAGCTCGTGTAGGAATTGAGGGATTTAAGCACAGTTTGGCAACAAGGGTTCTGATCGCACAGTATTTACTACTTCAGGTTTTTACCTTTTTTTCTTCTTTTTACAAATAAAATTCCTTTGTCTGTGCTCGGTGTTCTGATATTTTTAGACATATTATATGTTTCGGTATTTATTTTAGAAAATGTGACATTTTTATGTGGCGTGTAGATTTTAGTTATTTTATGTAAATGATGTCATTGAGGTAAAGCATAGTGAACAATTACCAAAATATAAGATGTTGGTGAACGCAGTTACTAGTAATATATACTTATATACATGGATGTATTGTGTATAATTAACCATAAATAAATATGAATTAAACGTGAAAATCGACTTAAATCAGTGAGACTTTTGTTTCCGTCGCAAAAGTGACGTCAGTCCTGACGGCTGAACCAATCAGTGAAGTCCTCGGTAAAGCACTGCCCAAAACAGTCATGGCGGCATTCAGCGTCCTCCGAGTTGCGGCAGCGTTTGCCGCCCGGATAAATCCTTTAAAACGTGCAAATCAGTCGTCAGATCTACTTTCCAGGGCTGTAGTGCGATCTGAACAAGGTAAATCATACACATGTTTTGTGGAACTTCATTAAATATTTCTGCAGACGGTTCATTATTAGCAGTGACCTTGTCCTCGCAGTGTTCAAGCTACTTAAGCTAGTGGGCTACAGGGGCAGGCTGTATTCAGGCTTCCGTTATATGTAGGGCATTTATGTTCAGTTTGGATCTGATGGCTATTAAATAAGGTATTTTTTGGATTATTGTGGCTGTTCGACAGGCAAAGCTAGTCTAATTATCATTACAGCAGGTGTGTATTAACAATAACATTAACAACAGTATCAGTTAGCATTAGCTAGATACGGTTACTGTAAGTAATGTTAAGTAACACTGAGTACAGCATTACGTTTAAATATATAATACAAATATTAATTTGTGTTTAATTAAACCGTTTAATGAGTGTTTGAGCCAATAAAAAATATTACTAGTGTTTATCTAATTAAAGCTTGTTTCCTAAGTATGTCTGTCTATGTATCTATCTGTCTGTCTATCTGACTATCCATCTATCTACCTGTTTGTCTATCTGTCTATCCGCTTATCTGTCCATCTATCTATCAGTCTATTCATTCATCTATCCACTCATCTACCCATTCAGAGTTGATGATTTAACACAGGACACTTTATCACATGGTCACTTGTACTCGAATGTCATGTACAATGCTGGACTGGCTGTTTCCTGACAACTAGCCCATATTCAGCCGCCAAGGTCTGTAGCAGCGCCTCTGCACTGTATTAAACTGTTATCTATGTAGAGCAGGTCACATGTCTGCCTCTTACTGGTTGACAATATGAGTAAAGTTTAATATCAGTTTAATATAAGTGCATATTTAACAACAAAGTGTAAATAGACTAACTTTTCTTTGGCTTAAACTATTGATAAGAGCACTTACTGTATAGAGACATGCTTCATGATGTGCACGATCAAAATTTTGAGCATTTTTCTATTCTTTTATATACATCAGACCTTATAGGATTTGAAGGATACTTACGATAGGTAGTGACCACTGCAGACCGGGAACACCCCACAAGAGCTGCAGTTTTGGAGATGCTCTGATCCAGTCAACTAGCCATCACAATTTGGTCCTTGTCAAATTCGCTCAGATCCTTACGCTTGCCCATTTTTTCTGCTTCTAACACATCAACTTTGAGGACAAAAGTGTATGTTCATATCATTTTCAATCTGGGAGCGGTGTAGAAGCCAGGGAGGCTCTGTGACTTACTCTGCTTTGTTTTTGTAACAGTTGCCGTCCGTTATGGAAGTCATGGGAAGAAAATGTTTGTCATCAAGCCCACTGACTTTTATGACCGAAGATTTCTCCATTTACTGGTAAGTCTTAAAAAGCAGGCATTAGACAAACATAGTCTTGGTTAGTTAAAAGATATTTTTGCTAAAGGTGGTATTGCATTATACTGTATACTGTAGATTGTACTTTTTTTTTTTCCTCCCTTACCTGGTGAATGTTGGTTAACTTTTTGGCTACATTTTGAAATTGGTCGTCTTTTTTTGTTGTTGTCAGCTGAGGATATTTTTGTATTAAGACCTTGATAAATAAAAGGAATAATGTGCATCCCAAATCGCATATTTATTTACTATCCTATGTTGTTGTGTAGAATAAATAGTGAGTAATGTGTTCACACTGAAAATTGTAACAAAAGGTGTACTACAAGTCAAAAGTATTTTATACAAATAAAATTGAATTGAACACAAAAAAGCTCACAGCTTTGCTTACATAGCAGCAAAGGGGCGGGGCTACCAGGCTCTGACATTTGATGAGGGGAAAAAAAATTCAAGCTGGAAAAACATCCAAACATCCAGTTTTGTTAAAAATTAGCTCAAGTTGTATAGTTTATTTTTTTAACATTTTAAAAATTCAGCGTAATCTGCAGAGTTTGATGTCATTTGACATTGAAAGGGAAAAGGTCTGTATTTACGGTTATAAAAATAAAACGTTAGTGTTCCATTTGAGACGATACTACCCTTGTAAAATTCATGCACTAGATGCTAGAGTACACAGTGCATAGTGTAAGTGACCAGTATATCATTTGGGACGCAGCTATAAAATTGAAGTTTTTTCCCATGACTGTGATTACCGTCATAATTAAGAAAAATGTTGTTAGAATAGTAAGTGATAAGTGTATATGATGGTAGGACAGTATATGAGTTTGACCTCAGCTCACTGTTCTTTTCTCTCCGCCTCAGAAATATTATGCCCTGCTCACCGGGATTCCTGTTGCAGCGTTTGTGACGTTTGTAAATGTTTTCATTGGTAAGTTACATTCCCGTTGTATGTGACATTAATGTGTAATTTGTGATAATGGTTTATTGGTGATATAACATGCTCACTGTGTCCTAGGTGAGGCTGAATTGGCTGAAATCCCTGAGGGCTATGAGCCAGAGCATTGGGAGTACTACAAGGTTGAGATTTTATAAATATATTGTAATAGAGTGCTGCAGGTATGAGGTATTTTTGTAGGACGACCCGGAAATTAGCATTTCCCTGGTTCATACAACGAAAAGCCACTAGGATTTTTCCAGTGTGTTTTGCAGAAATTGTCCAACAAAAGTATGATTCTTACATGTTTTGTTCATAACAATGATCTTTACAAATGAACACAGCGTGAATCTTAAAGCCTAAATACTTGAAGTACAAAAGTAAAGTTATAGACTTATAGTTTTAGACTATAAACAAACTGCACGACAGTTGCATGATGATTTTCATCTTTATGTAAAACAAAACATTCCCTGAGAATGTGCCGTTTGTTTTGATGAACCTGAATGAATGAAACATTTGAGTTTACAAGTTACAACCACCTTTTTCAAGACGTGGAAAAGCTTTAAAAGATCACGAGTGGAGTATTACTGATATATTTTTTGTCATAGAATAAAATAAAACATGAAAATATCTTGAGCATGTTTTAATCACAGACCTTGTTTCAGGAATTGAACCAAAAACCCATTAAAAAACCCACTGACTTCAGGACATAGAAACCAGAAGTGCAAAAAACTTTCTACGTTTTATGTCTCAATCCTGCAGCGCTCTTGTTATTTCACTGTGCACAATACAAATCTGTGTTTTTCTTATCTGTCTGGACACTAAATGACTACAAACTGTATACACATTTTGTTTATGGATTTTTTTTTTTTTTTTTGTTTGTTTTTTTTTTAATCCAAGCATCCTATTACTCGATGGATTGCCCGGAACATTTACGACAGTCCAGTGAAGGATTATGAGAAAATGATGGCACTTATCCAAATTGAGAGTGAGAAGGCTGAAATGAGGTAAGCTGTTCAGGATCAGGGCTCACCTGCATTTCCATGTTATAAACTATATTGCCAAAAGTTTTGGGACACCCCTCTGAGTCATTGAATTCAGGGGGTGGGCTTGGCCACTTAGTTTCAGTATAAAGGAACTATTAATGCTTCAGCATAACGACATTTTGGACAATTTGGCTCCCGACTTTGTGGGAAGAGTTGGGGATGACCCCTTCCTGTTCCAACATGACTGCTCACCAGTGCACAAAGCAAGGTCCATAAAGACATGGATAAACAGGAACAGGTTGGTAGCATGAAATTGTCCAAAATGTCTTGGTATGCTGAAGCATTGAGTTCCTTTCACTGGAACTGAGGGGCCAAGCCCAACCCCTGAAAAACAACACTTGAATTCAATGATTTGGAGGGGTGTCCCAAAACTTTTGGCAATATAGTGTACATGTTTGTTTGTTTTTTTGTTGTTGTTTTTTGGGACACAGATCTTCTAATTACATCAATGAAAATCATGCTATCTATGTTTACAATGGAGCCATCATTTCTCGGTCTCTTAAGTCAGTTAAAGTTGTGCATGATATTTTTGTCATCCAAGCGGAACAAAAATTCTTGCCACATTTACAAATGTTTAGTGAAATGCTTTTCTTCATACTCGAATGTTTTTTTGATAAATGCCAATCCCCTGTAAACTATCTAGTGCATTAACCACACAACAGAGTTTTATGTTTACTGATGTGATTTGGGGGAAAAAACACATGTTGCTTTAATGATAGCAACAGATTTTTAAATACAAAAAAATTGATGTTTAAATAAATTCCTCTTTTTACGTTGTATGCATGTAGACTGTCAGCATTTTACACAAGATCCTATAAACATCTTATGCACTGGAGAGTTACCTTAGAGTTTTAAACACTATTTTGCACCCGGTAGATAATGATATAGTTGTGTGGGATTAGAGGCATTCAGCTTTGAGGGAAGTTCATACAACATGGGAGCAAATTTAGTTTTTCAAGTTTAGGTTTTGTTTAGAGTTAGGGTTAGAATAAATATAACATTTAAATTGACTTAAACCTGCATTTAGTTAAACAATGAATGTAAAATTTTAAAGTTTTATATTTTAAAAAGAGGCACTGAAAGGTACCAAAAATATGTCAGGTTTGTTTTTGAGGCAGTGCATGTAGAGTAATATGAGTGCCAAAATATTATGTAAAATATGATATCATATCAAAATATGATAGTATTACAATCTAATTAATCTGGTTAACTTGGTGTTACTCGCTTTTGTTTCATTAGTTTCTGCTTATTTTTTCTAACCAATAACACAACTTGATTTTTTCTTCTTCTTCATAGACAAAAACAGCTTGAGGTTCGAAAGCACATGAGGGCAAAAGGAGATGGACCCTGGTTTTATGTCGACACAGTTGATAAGAACCTTATCGACCAGAGTCCCAAAGCAACACCTGATAATTAAAGACCCGGGGTGGACATCTGATGACCGTCACCTCGAACCTGATCTTGAACTATTGTCATTATACAATGTATAATGGATACTGATGTTTGTGCAGATATATTTGTGTTCTTTTGCTGCTCGCACCAATAAAGTGTGGAAGCCAAATTCTAGTTTTCTAATTCATTTTTTGCAAAATATTATTATTTTAAACCTTAAATTACTATTCATCAGAGGGTTTGCTTGATGTTGCTGCAAATGTTTTACAATTTTACAATTACATTTAATTAATTAAAATACTTTTTTTTTTTTTAATAATAAAAAAAACCTTTTTATGACAGATGCAAGTTGCATTGTCTTTCACATTTTGGCCCAAATCTGCAGCATTTGCTTGATTTCGTATTAATTTCTGTGATAAGCCTATAGAGACTATATTAATGATTCCCAGAATATAAACTTAGGAAAGGTGCAGGAGAAGGTATAAAAGCGTGGCTTATATATATATATCCCAAAATGTTTTATACCCAAAGTAAAATAGAGAAGATTGCACACAGGCACGTTGGTTGGTTTTTCTTTAGGGGGATTTTCAGGAGGGGTGGAGGAGTTGGTTATAATTTGACATTATACTGTACATTATACAACTCTTAATTGTATAGTTTGCATAAATATAACTTAATTGTGATTAACAGAGCAAGAGTTTTTAAATATAATTTTTGCAGGTCATCAGGTTTTGCAAGATCATCAGATTGATGGATGGATGGATGGATGGATAGATAGATACAGTGAGGGAAAAAATTATTTGATCCCCTGCTAATTTTGTATATTTGCCCACTGACAAAGAAATGATCAGTCTGTAATTTTAATGGTAGGTGTATTTGAACAGTGAGAGGCAGAATAACAACAAAAAAATCCAGAAAAACGCATTTCAGAAAAGTTCTACATTGATTTGCATTCTTTTTGCATTGCACTCTCACGGAGTGCTCTTAATCTCAGCTCGTTAACTGTATGAAAGACACCTATCCACAGAAGGAAGCAATCAATCAGATTCCAAACTCTCCATCATGGTCAAGACCAAAGAGCTGTCCATGGATGTCAGGGACAAGATTGTAGACATACACAAGGCTGGAATGAGCTACAAGACCATCGCCAAGCAGCTTGGTGAGAAGGTGACAACAGTTGGTGTGATTATTCCCAAATGGAAGAAACACAAAAGGACTGTCAGTCTTCCTCGGTCTGGGGCTCCATGCAAGATCTCACCTCATGGAGTTCCAATGATCATGAGAACGGCGAGGAATCAGCCCAGAATTACACTGGAGAATTTTGTCAATGATCTCAAGGCAGCTGGGACCATAGTCACCAAGAAAACAATTGGTAACACACTACACTGTGAAAGACTGAAATCCAGTAGCGCCCGCAAGGTCCCCCTGCTAAAGAAAGCACATGTACAGGCTCATCTGAAGTTTGCCAGTGAACATCTGAATGATTCAGAGGAGAACTGGGTGAAAGTGTTGTGGTCAAATGAGACCAAAATCCAGCTCTTTGGCATCAACTCAACTCACCATGTTTGGAGGAGGAGGAATGCTGCCTATGACCCCAAGTACACCATCCCCAGGTGTCAGGACAACTGCACCGCATCAAAGGGACGATGGACGGGGCCATGTACCATTAAATCTTGGATGAGAACCTCCTTCCCTCAGCCAGGGCATTAAAAATGGGTCATGGATGGATATTCCAGCCTGACAATGACCCAAAACACACGGCCAAGGCAACAAAGGAGTGGCTCAAAAAGAAGCATATTGATGTCCTGTAGTGGCCTAGCCAGTCTCCAGACCTTAATCCCATAGAAAATCTGTGGAGGGAGCTGAAGGGTCAGCCACAAAACCTTAATGACTTGGAGAGGATCTGCAAAGAGGAGTGAGCCCAAATTCCTTGAGATGTGAGATGTGTGCAAACCTGGTGGCCAACTACAAGAAATGTCTGACGTCTGTGATTGCCAACAAGGGTTTGCCACCAAGTACTGCCAAACCCAGACTCGTCCATCAGATTGCCAGATGGAGAAGCGCGATTCGTCACTCCAGAGAACGCGTCTCCACTGCTCTAGTGTCCAGTGGTGGCGTGCTTTACACCACTGCATCCGACGCTTTGCATTGCACTTGGTGATGTATGGCTTGGATGCAGCTGCTCAGCCATGGAAACCCATTCCATGAAGCTCTCTGCGCACTGTTCTTGAGCTAATCTGAAGGCCACATGAACTTTGGAGGTCTGTAGCGATTGACTCTGCAGAAAGTTGGCGACCTCTTCGCACTATGCGCCTCAGCATCCGCTGACCCTGCTCCATCGGTTTACGTGGCCTACCACTTCGTGGCTGAGTTGCTGTCGTTCCCAAACACTTCCACGTTCTTATAATACAGCTGACAGTTGACTGTGGAATATTTAGGAGCGAGGAAATTTCACGACTGGATTTGTTGCACAGGTGGCATCCTATCACAGTTCCACGCTGGAATTCACTGAGCTCCTGAGAGTGACCCATTCTTTCACAAATGTTTGTAAAAACAGTCTGCATGCCTAGGTGCTTGATTTTATACACCTGTGGCCATGGAAGTGATTGGAACACCTGATTCTGATTATTTGGATGGGTGAGCGAATACTTTTGGCAATATAGTATAGTATAGATAGATAGATAGATAGATAGATAGATAGATAGATAGATAGATAGATAGATAGATAGATAGATAGATAGATAGATAGATAGATGGGGTGCCAATACTTACAGAGTACTTGTACAAGCCAACATAACAAGCTGAATCAGCAGAACATGATATTGGCTTTTTACAAGGCAATATAACAAAAGTTCATTTAGATCTTTTTGTTTTAGGATTTGTAAAGATCTCATATGGAAACTGACACCAGGCTCATATTAAAAGCTGGAAATCTAATTTATATGAATATTAAATAAAATTGTGATGAATGGTCCAGATGCAATAAACCAGAAATCATTATTTAAAACGTTTTCAAATGGGAATATCTTTTTCATGCCGACTTGAACAGTCTTTCCCGAAAATGAAAATTTTCAACCCTTTACATACTGTATAAAAACACAAAAAGAAATCTTACAACAAACTAAGAAACCAACAAACATCTCAATGGAAAACTGCTGAATGGTCGCCAAGTGTAAAGTAATATGTTTCTAACAGCCAGATTCAGATGTCAGGATTTTTTATATTCTGCTTTAACAAATTGCATTTAAAATTGATTGAACTCTTTATATTGTTGGATAGGAGGTTACGTTTGGTCTTATGAGGGTATTTCAGTCAACATCAATTGGTTATTTTGCTGCTCAACTTTTAACAGCAGGGTTTTGATAAAGACTCTAAGAGCAGCTTCTCTGTTGCTCTACAGCACCATCGAGTGCTTTAAGTCCCGGGAGGAGTGCATGGCTGAGGCACGCAGGGCTGAGGCACGTAAGGATGAAGCTCGTCCCACTCAGCAGCAACAGGCCAAAAACCTATTCATCAAAAACCTTGACAACACCATTGACAATGAGTGCCTGCACATGGTGTTTGCCCAATTTGGAACTATCATCAGTGCAAAGGTCACTTACAACTAATAATCACTCCATTTTATTCTCAATACTCTGAATCCACTAGCCCTAACTGTGTAAAAAGCTTCCTCTGTGCTCATTGTTCCTCATGGTCCTGCCTCTTACAGGTGATGATGGAGAATGGACGCTCCAAGGGATTCGGCTTTGTGAGCTTCACCTCATCCCAGGATGCCATGAGTGCCATGAATGCAATGAAGGGCAGGATGTGGGGCAGGAAGCAGGTGTATGTGGGACTGGCTCAAAAGAGAGAGGAACGCCATGGTTACCTTCAGAGGATGTACAGCCAGCAATTTAATGCCACCCAGAAACTTCTCCACCCAGTGCTGCCTCCCTGTTACACGACCACCACCCCAGCTGTTGAGGCATCTGCCTCAGAGGACATTGTCCAAATTGTCGAGGCATCTGCCTCAGAGGACATTGTCCAAATTGTTGAGGGACCTGCCTCAGAGGAAATTGTCCAAATTGTAGAGGCATCTGCCTCAGAGGACATTGTCCAAACTGTCGAGGCATCTGCCTCAGAGGACATTGTCCAAACTGTCAAAGCAGCTGCCTCACAGAATGATGTCCAAGCCATTGAGACAGCTGCCACAAAGGACACCACAGAAGTTGAGACAGCTGCCCCAGAAGAAATTGTGGATGCTGCTGAGACAGCTGATCCAGAAGAAACCTTGGAAGCTGTTGAGACAGCTGCCCAACAAGAAATTGACCAAACGGTTGAGACAGATGTCTCAGAAGACCCTGTGGAAAGAATTCCAACTACACCTGAGGCCAAAGATACTACTAAAGCCACAGACACTGTTGAGGTGCCGTCTACATGCCACACACACACACACCTACACACACAAAACAATAACAATATTCTGCATGCTTAATTTTACAATGTAGAGTATAATACATTATGGTAATAATCTAATTGTGTGATTATAACATTGAGTAGTAGTAATAGTAGTAGTAGTAATAATAATAATAACAATAATAATAATAACAATAATAATAATAACAATAATAATAATAATAATAATAATAATAATAATAATAATAATAATAATAATAATAATATCCTATGTCCCCTGGATTTACCCAAATCTCCACCCAAACAGAAGAGGCTGACCATCTATATACTAGGGTCTGCAGCATTAGATGACCAGATCCAGATGGCTCGTGAGTTTCACACAAACACACACATACATCTGGCTCGTACAAACCTCTGCGCTCCAGCTCACCATTTTATTCCACTTTTTTTCTGACTTCATCATTACATTCAAAACGTCGACAAACTCCTGCTTTCAATTGGGTTTGCTTTAGTTACTTGCTTTAGGGCATAGAAAGAGTCTGAGCCACACCCATGCTACATGATTGGATGTCTGAGAGTATTCCCTTTGAATCTATTCTCTCTCTCACTCTCTCACACATCTCACCATTTTCTCTCTCTCTCTCTCTCTCTCTCTCTGCAGATGACTACTTGCTTCCACTAGTAGAGGAAATCCACCCTTCTAATGCCAACAAAATCACTTGGATGCTTGTGGAAAGAGAAAACAATACTGAGATCATGAACGTGATCAGAGATCCCGAGCTCCTGTGCACCAGGGTGAGTGTGCAGACACACACACACACACACACTCAAGAAATATACATTCAAGCAATATACTAAATGTTTCATATTGGATTCGTAAATACCTTTGATATGATGTATTAGCTGTGGTCATTTGGAAACAAAGCCCCACCCTCTAATCCCTCAGTCCTCATGTGTGTGTGTGTGTCTGTGTGTGTGTACTTTTGTAGGTGGATGAAATGGATGCTCTACTAAAGGCAAGAGATGCTGGTCTCAAGCCGGTAAGGATCTTTAATCAAAATTGGACATAAGCTGATATTGATTCATATTTAAATGGACCATCACATTACAGTGTACACAGGGATTTAAAAAAAAAGCTTCTGACTTCTGCACTTCTCTTTCAGGAAATCCTAAAGAAGCTGTATGGGAATAACAAGAAGAGGAAGAAGGGAAAGTAGAAGAAAAAGAATCATAGCATCAACACTGCAAATCAAATATGCTGAAATAAAATTTTAATACAGAAACTTTGAACGAAGCTGTCCAGCTGTTGCCATAATGTCTAGAATAACTTTTCAAATAGACCATGAGCATACTAGTTATGTCAGAAATCTGAAGCGATCTCAAACCTCTAAATCTTATCATAACCTAGTTTACCTGGATAAATGGGATGAACATTGTGAAATGAAATAACTAGTTAATAGTTTGTGAAAGCGGACACATGTGGCTTCAGTCCCTCCAGGATTTCGCACAGTTGTTCATGCTTTAATTGCTGAAAGCCACTTGAATTGGCACAGAATTCTGTTTTGAACTCCTACCAGTGAAAACACATACATAATTACTGTACTTTCTACATTAGCCGTACTCATGTTTGACGCGTGAGAATTAAAGACCTGCAAGTGAACTGCAATTCTGATTTTCACCTGATGGTGGCAGCAGACTGCATTCACACTAAAATTCCAAGAGCCTTTTGCCCAAGCTGCAAATTAATTTACTGACTAATACATCTACATACTATAAAAAAGTGAGAAGGGGCATCTCAGAGAGCTGGGTTTGATGTCACCGTATACTTACCGTGAATGTGAAGTCACATGACGCATTCTTTTTATTGAGCCAAGCATTATGATTTGTCTCGTGTAAGCTGCTGTCATCTTTTGTTTGCAGTTATTTTGAAGGTTACTATGCATGTAGGTGACAGATAGGTGACATCAACTTCACGTCACTATAATACCCATAATGCAAATTTCATTGAACTAAGCCTTTTCATATCATGCCTATGCTGCAGTAGTTTTGTGATACCACTGATTTTAGGTCTTGCTAGACTGATAGAGTGATGGATGGAGAGAGTGTTATTATTAGAAGGAGGGAGTAAGAGATACAGGTAGATTGATAGAAATATGGAGTGTGTGTGTGTTACTGATAGAGAGATGGATGTAGACAGTGTGTAGTGATAGATAGATACAGGGATTAGACAATGAAGCTCTCACTCCTGGTTTAATTAATTAGCAGATCAAAATAATTTTAGACCAAAATAATTTATTAGTATGCTGTAGTTCCTTTTTTGCAGCCAATACATACTTTATTGCTTTTTAATAACCTGTCTGCACTGTATCCCAGTCACATGTTTACATCTTTCTGAACCATTCACAGTATTTGGGTCATGGCACATCTGTATAACACTGTTTATTGCAGTTTATTCTGTACTTTATCATTCCTTTTATTACTATATATATATATATATATATATTTTTTTTTTTTTTTTTAACTGTATTTTTAATTATTTTTATTATTATTATTATACCCTTCATGCTGCTCATGTGCCTTTAATTGCCCCTCGGGGACAAATAAAGTTTTTTGAATTGAATTGAATTGAATTGAATTGAATTTGACTTGGGAATGACAGATACAAGTCCAACACAGTGGCCAGAGGTATTTTGAGCCATTCCTCTTGCAAAACAGTGGACAGATCACTGTGAGATGCCAGTGGAGGAAAACATTTCCTGACTTGCTCCAAAACATCCTGAAATGGCTCAATAATATTCAGATCAGGTGACAGTTCAGTAGCTATTGGCAGTGTTGTGCCCATCTAGCACAAGAAATGGTCCTACTGAATGCCATGATATTGCAGTCTAAACCGTCACTGATTCACCAGTACTTCACTGGACACTCTGGGCATGCAACAGTCTGAGTGGGAAGCTTCTTGAGTGTGGTGTAGAGAACACATCAGATGTGTGACAAACAATAAAGGTGAACTCATTAGAAAACAATATGTTTCACATTGTCCACAGCATAAGATTTCCACTGCTGGCACCAATGAAGCTGATGTTTGTTAATGGCACGAGTGGCCGAAGGTTTGGCTGTAGCAGCCCGATCATGAATATTGACCTGTGAAGCGCCTAACAAACAGTCTGATGGAAACAGGAGTGTCAAGGTGCGAATTTAATTCTACAATGAGTTGGGCAGCTGTGGTTTTATGTTTTTTTGGATACAATCCAGATTAGTACTGGGACACCACTTTCAGACAGCTTCCTCTTGCATTGACAGTTACTTCTGTTGGATGTGGTTCGTCCTTCTTGGTGGCATGACGACATAACCCTGGATACTGTGGCTCTCAGTGCAACACTTGCTGACCTGGTTACACTTGCACCAGCAAGATGTGCACCACTAATGTCCTCTATTGAATTTTGATAGGTCTCTTATTATGTTATGTGGCCTGCAATATTTTATGTACATCTGTGCTATTGCTCTGCTAATGCATGCTTCACACATTGCTCTTACTTATGGAATGCAAAATCGGTGAGGATTGGCCACTAGGCTATGTACATATAGGGGTGAAACCTCCAACACTGTATTGACCAGTGTTTCAGTTTCATTGTCCACCCCTGTATACCCCGATCAGACAAAACATTATGACCACCTGCCTAATACTGTGTTGGTCTGCCTTTTACTGCCAAAACAGCCCTGACCCTTCGAGGCATGAACTCCACTAGATCCCTAAAGGTGTGCTCTGGTATCTGGCACCAAGATGTTAACACCAGATCCTTTAAGTCCTGTAGGTTGCGAGATGGGCATAAAGGATACTTACAGGACTTAAAGGACTTAAGGGATAGTTTTGATAGATACTGACCACTGCAGACTGGGAACACCTCACAAGAGCTGCAGTTTTGGAGATGATCTGATCCAGTCTTCTAGCCATCACAATTTGGCCCTTGTCAAACTCACTCAAATCCTTACGCTTGCCCATTTTTCCTGCTTCTAACACATCAACTTTGAGGACAAAAGGTTCACTTGCTGCCTAATATATCCCACCCACTAACAGGTGCCATGATGAGGAGATAATCAGTGTTATTCACTTCACCTGACAGTGCTCATAATGTTATGCCTGATCGGTGTATGTTGAATACGTATTTGTCGAACAATTTATAATTTCTGTCTGTAAGTAATTTAAGATGATGCTCACAAGAACTATAAAGGTATAAGATAACCACACGTGATACAGGGGAACCACGTACATACTGTCGAACATGTTAAAAGATAATTAGCATAACCCCAACCCTCTGTGTGTTACAGCCAATAGAAACTTGCATTTTTATGAATGTATTGAATTCTAACCAATCAGCGTTTAGGGGTTCTGTGAACGGGGTTCGGCTGTCTTTTCTCAACAACACGGCCGGTCAGCGCCTCCGCCCACCTCCAATGTTTTCGTCGTCACATCCCTCCTGTTCACAGGGGGAATGTCGGCTGTGCGCGTGTTAAAAATAACCCCATCATCTCCTCTTCTCCTGGTTGACGCTCCTCTCTGGGTCACTCGCAGCATTCAGTGGCTTCACTGGTCAGCAGCAGGAATATGCGAAGATGGCCACGGATCTGGGCGAGCTCCTGGTGCCGTACATGCCTACCATACGGGTGCCGAGATCAGGAGACAGAGTGTACAAGAGCGAGTGCGCCTTTTCCTTCGACTCTCCGGTGAGTGCAAGTAGAAAAAGAAACGAGAGAGAGAGAGAGAGAGAGAGAGAGAGAAATCGAAATCACACTCCAGGTGTTGGGTCGCACTGAGCGTTTCCTTGGCACGTGGAAGCTTACAGAGGGATGATCAGGGCGGATTTGCACGGCCACATTGAACGTTACAGCATATGCGGAAATAATGACTGACACACACACACATACTGTCTTGTTTACGTCTTAGAAGCGGGCGCTTTGTTTTTATTGAGGTGTGACAGTAGATCCATGGGCGAGACACACACACACACAGAGATGGACGAAAGCTGTCCATTTTGATGTGGAGTCTGTCCTGGGTCTAAAAAAAACCCACAGTATATATATATATGTATGTATGTATGTGTATTACCTGAATAGCTTATTATCTGTAAATAGAGGGTGAGTGTATGGTACCAGAGGCTGACAGGTTATCTGTCTCTTAGAAAAATGAAAAACAATAGCAGCTTTAGCTTGATGTCCAGCAACACACAGCTTTTGACCTGACTATTCATTCCGACCCTGACAAATCAGGCTTTCAGGGACAGCCACAGTGATGCTGTGATCCCAAACATCCCTGCTCATTCACAAAACTGAGGAGTGAATTCAGCTTCTTCATACCTTAATGGCCATGCTGTTTTAATGCTCTAGATGTGTCCCTTAGCTGTAGCCGTTTTAAAGGTGACTCAGCTGTTTGGAGCTCATTGCAGACTATTTTTACCCCCTTGCTGTTAAAGCTCATGTGTCACCCCGAGCTGCTGAAAGCTTTTTTTCCGAGACCTGGGGTCCCTACACTGGCTCATTTTGCAAAATTAGGCCAGACAAGCTTTCTCTTTGTGTAGGTTTCTAGAAATGCAAATGCAAAGTTTTAGTAATTCAAGTGATCACCAATCCACAATGCAGTTTAATTCCCAAATCTGTAGATTTCAGGATTTGTATCGACGTAAAAGGCCTGAACTTTCAACTCTGCCAGTTTTACCAGATTTCTTTCAACGTTAAAGACACAAAGTTTACCTCTAACCCGGTGCATAAGCTCAGTGCAGTCTGAGTCTGCAAACTAAGAGCAAAATATTTTCTAGTGTCAATACATACAATTTTAAACCTTCCTTATAATAATATCATGTTTGGTGTTCATCACAGTCTCTTAGACAACACTTTTCTTCAACTGTGTTGTATGTGTGGGCTTTGCAGGAATCAGAAGGAGGGTTGTATGTGTGTATGAACACATTCCTGGGCTTCGGAAGAGAACACGTGGAGAGACATTACCGCAAAACTGGACAGAGTGTGTACATGCACTTAAAACGTCATGTGAAGGAGGTAAGAAAATTTTTATAGTTTTTTTAAAGCTTTTTCCTGAGAGTCTGACTTGCTTATTTTTTGATGCTTTTCAACAAAACATAACTGTACTGTATATCATCTTTGCAGAAATTAATAATTTAAAACATCTCATATGTAGACACATTTATCCATGAATGTACATTTTTAAGATGTAGGGGAGCAGCATTCAAACAGAGAAAAACCACACTACACTAAATATACTAAAGTGTTTATTGCTCTTATGCCACAGCAATTAGGCAATGATTGAATTTTTTTTTTATTTATTAAAGATTATACATCTGATACATTTATAGTTGTGTTTAATGTTCATGAAACTATATAAACAGTCAGCTATAAACAGTCCTTCCCTCACCACTCCTTCTTTTTTCCACTGTTTTGAAGTTAATAATAATAAAAAATGCAGCTTGTCATGTTATTAAGAACCCACAAAACAATTGTCCTGAAGATGTTGTTTCAGAAAAGCTAAAGTTACAGCTTTTCCTCTGACACTAGAAAATCCAAAAAAGCTACCTAAACCTCCCCTCACAGAAACCTTCACCATATCAACAATTACAAGTGTATTTAACATCTTTTTCTGTACCATACAAGTCACTGTATAATTTTATATAGAAGCCGTAACATATTTAAATGTAACATATTAAGCCTCAGACATCATTTCCACAAACCTTTGCCGGAGTGTCTGATACACACAGCACACAAAATTGGAAACACTTCAGGAATTTCTAAGTCATCCTCTGATTGGTTAGATTCTACAGGATTTTCAGGAGACTTGCGTGTCGCATTTTATAACGGTCCGTCTGGAAACAAAGCTGTTGTGACTTTTCCCTAACGGAAGAAGAAAACCACTGTGTGTCCTACTGACAATGAGCATTTATGGGGTTCAGCTAAATGCTGTAGACTCATTAATTTGCAGAACTTTTTTAAATGAATGGTCTATGGTTGCAGTTCGGTCTGTTTTTGTTGCAGGGACAGCGACATTACATTTCACACCCGTAAATGTGATGTTGAACAAAAGAAACTGTGATTGGTTGCTTTACATGTCAGTCAGACACCTTCTTGGGTGATCCTTGGTCAATAAAAGCTGCTATGAAGTCCAGATCTTCTGCCGTTAGTCTGAAGGTCTGGCTACTCGAGACTATAACATATTACATATATAAAACTGTGACTTGAATACAGCCAGAACTACTGTCTTAGATTCTGTTATACTTAAACTAGTGCTTCTGAAATTCTGAAAATGTGCTATATTTCTTCTTCCCAACAGACTTTTGGACTGATGGTACTCTTAGTTTGAAATTTTAGTGAACCACTGTAGTTTAGTGGTTAAGGAGATGGACTATTAATTGGAAGGTTGTGAGTTCAAATCCCAGGTCCACCTAGCTGACACTGCTGGCTCTTGAGCCAGGCCCTTAACCCTTAATTGCTCAATTGAATAAAATGTAAGTCGCTCTGGATAAGGGCATCTGCCAAATGCTGTGAAATGTTGGTGTATTCATTGATAGAGACTTGAGAGCACAAGTTATTGGATAATAGTGGCATCTGGAAAATGCCATAAATGTAAGTGTTATAGAAAATTAGTGAATACTTTCTGACCGATTCCATATCAACAAGCTGTTCTTTCGCTACACTATCAGTTTCCTTCTTTAGTAGTTGCTGCCATTTAAATTGAGTATGGTTACACTTATGTCTTTGCTAGCAAACATATTGAGTGGATGATCAATAGCATTATCGATTTACACTGGACTGAGCTGGGAGTCCAAATGAACATGCTGGTGTCTAATGGTGATTATTTATATGCAATAACACTCAGTCTTTAGTGTTCTTGTTTATATTGGTTGGTTGTTGAGGCAGTGGATGTGGTTGTTGTGGTGGTGTATGATTTCACACACTGTGTATTGTTGTTGTTGTTGTTAGGAGGATGGAAATAAACATTGATGTCGTTCAGCCTTATGTCTTATTGCCAAATGTGGCTGTATTCATATTATTGTGTATACAATTAATAATGTTAAAAAATTGACGCTATTCTAAGACTATTTTTTTATAGTAGTGGCTTACTGTTTCTTAATAGAGTACGCTATGTTTCAGTGATTTTAGTACCAGTTCTTATCTCACCTAATTCGTAATGCGCAAAGCAAGCGGTGATCAATGGTGGAAATGTGAGTGTATTGATTATGCACTTTTTATGAAATTAATCATCCAAGCCATCTGTGTCTTCTAACCACTTGTGTACTATGTGCTAGAATATAATCCATGGCATAGCAAGTTACTAAGATTCCACAGTGTCACTGTGTCCATAGCGTTCTGTGGTGGTCATGATTAGAAAACCTTACTCTAGTATTAAATCACCCTAGCATATATAATTAAAACCTACTGCTAATTTTAATAGAAATACTTCCTGTAGCTGTTTGTCCTTTATTCCTCTTGACCTCATTTTAGCAGGCCAGGCATCAGTAAATAGGGCTATTTTCATGTCAGGATCTTTTCAGAAACAGCTGGATGCATTCCTGCAGCTCTGGTGTCTGCTTTTTTCCGCTCAAGGAATCACTTGTGATTGTGTCAGCAAGTCTTTCAGTACTCCTGATATCCAACACAAATACAACTAAACGATGCGTTGCTCACAATAATTGTCCTGTATTACAAACATAAATCTTTGTATCCACTGGGATAAGCTAGTAACCTAGTGCTGCAGTTGGTTTGTACAGTATTATGAAGATTTTCTAAAAATGTAAACGATGTCTTATCACCATGATAAATAGTGTTGTTGCTTGCCACAGAAAGCCACAGGTGCTGCTGGGGGTGCTGTGCCAAGAAGACGGAATGGAAAAATATTTTTAGGTAAGACTGCTATATATTATAGTCTGTATTATTTATTTGCACAATTTATTTTAGATGAATATTTTGTCTTAATTTTTTTTAGTGATATTTTCCCCCATATTCAATAACCTCTGCTCTCTCTTGACAGAGCTAAATTTAGGTCATTTATTTGTATGTGCAGTTAGTAACTGTTCTAAATCTAAAGTGCCACATGCTCGCTCAGGTCTGATCTACTGCTGGGGAGGGTTGGTTTACAGTCGGCTGATGAGCCTGTTGCTCCTGCTCTCCCATCAGCTGCTGTGCCCTATCAACCCTCGTGGTTGACACACTTCCACTGTTGGAGGCATGACGTTGACTAGGGGGGGGTGTAGCTTTTATTGTAATGGAATCTCAAATTATAGTTTGTCTTCACACAGTTAATCTGTTCCTTCACATTCAGATCACATTTTCTTGCTTGCATGTGTAATTCTTTGAACTGTATGACCTTCCAATTCAGGGACAGATAAAGTCTGATAGTGTCATTAGTCTCTTTTGACATTGACCAATGTGGTGATCTAATCAGCCAGGACAACCTCATGCGTCATGGGACAAGAGAGCGTAAATGGACCTTAAAATGGAGATACTTTCTCTGAGTTTAGTCATAGCCAATTCTCAGTGTGTGAGGTTCTCTCTTTGTTGATTGACAGTAACATCAGCAGGCTGGCAGTGTGAATGCCTGTGTGTAGTACTGACATGTGTGTGGGATTCTGACAGAATAGTAAAGAGATTGCCAAGCACATTTTAATCGCATCCATTTTGAATGTAGTGAAAATGGACAGATACAAGGTGCAAGATTTGTATCTGAAAATCGATCACGGAATTGTTAGCCCACATTTTCTTTTATTTTTGATTCTAATATATTCATATTCATAAAGGTTTTTTTTGCATTTTTCTTTAATATAAATGACTAGATATGATTTCTTTACTGTCAAATCTTAAATACATGTCTGATCATCTCTTTTCATGTCTTCCTTTAAGATTTAGAACTTAACCGTGACTTTAACGGGGATGATTATGAATATGAAGATGAAGCCAAGCTTGTCATATTCCCAGACCACTATGAGATCCCTTTACCAAATATCGAGGAGTTGCCTGCTCTGGTTAGTGAGTGTGTGAGAGAATGGTCTATGTGTGTCCTGCATGCAAAAGGTGTGAAAGGTCTTCTGTTTCAGCCCAAAGCTCACTAGTATTAATATCGTAGCTGAAGTCAGTGTGTAATCATTTATTTTATATAGATCAGATGACAGCGACCACACTTTGTTTGACAGTATGACTGTTGTGCAATGAAGAAGAAATATTTTTCTATATTTATTTATAAAGAAATATTTAACACCAATTTTTCAGGAAGGGAAAGGTTTGCAAAAGTAAAAGAACATGAAGAAAAACATGATTCTGTATAGTGAAGCATGGTGGTGGTGGTGTCAAGAGAGGTCAGTCATCACTGAGAGATGATTGGCCTCTTGTACACAGAATCATGTTTTTCTGGTACTCCATGTTCAAGTTTGGTTTTTTTTTAACCAAGCCCTAATTGATACTTTTCAAGAACTTTGCTCCTTAGTCTTCATGAAATCTATTCAGCTAATTATGTGATTTTTGATGGCACCTGGTTACACCATGAGCAATTAGTTTCATACCAATAGGGTGACTAATTATGCAATCACAATAAAAACTCACTGTGGGAAATTTAGTGTAGATTCATACATATCATTGCAGTTCAGTCCCAGGTTGTGACGCTACAAAATATTAATATACATTATTTTGATGACACAGAAAGTGTACTGTTAACATTGCTTTAAGATGCATGTATATTTTTTGCTAATGTATCTCACCCTTCCCCCTCATATTATGCAGACAAACACTCTAGAGCTATTCAAGGACTCACCAGACATTGTTGTTAGTCTCTGTTAGTCATTTGTAGTCATTTGTTCCAGGAGCATTGATTACACTTGTCATTGAATGCCCTAAGCATGTCACGTTGTGGTTGTGCTGCACCTGCATCCAAATACAATATGACTCTACCTCCAGAGATGGTCAATCACACATGGATATGTTTTCTAATCTGTGTGATACTCCTGGGTTTCACATGCATTTCATTTCTTCAAAAGCTATATGTATACAATGTTTACATATTAATGACAGGTAATAAGGTAACAGGTAATAACAAGTCCCAGGTCCACCAAGTTATAGCTGCTGGGCCCCTGAGCAAGGCCCTTAAAATGAAATAAATTGTAAGTGGGTCTGGATAAGGGCATCTGCCAAATGCCAGAAATATAATTTGGCTACTGAGAATTAGCCACTACCCCCTCACCAAACCAAATACTAATACAGGGTATTACCTGACTTTTGCTCTCAAATCAGTCTCAGTTGTTTGTGGCACGGATTCCACAAGATGTTGGAAAAATTCCTTTGAGATTGTGGTTCATGTTGACCACTAGATGTTTCATGTGCGCTTTCGTGGTGCTTCCCACATCCCAAAAGTGATGTGACTAGGAAGGCAACTGACCAACACCGAACTCATTTTCATACTCATGAAACCACTTTTGTGACATAGTGCATTATTATGGTGGAAGTAGTCATATAGGCTCTGGCATTCAAGCAATGACCAGTATTAACATGCCCAAAGTGTGTCAAGAAAACACTCCTTCTGTTGACACAAGGCAGGTTGAGTCCATGGATTCATGTTGTTGGCACCAAATTCTGCCCCAACCATCTGTGTGCCTCAGTAGACATGGAGATTCATCAGACCAGGCCAGATTTTACCAGTCTGCAACTGTTCAGTTTAGTGAGTCTGTGCCCCCTGCCGACTAAGCTTTCTGTTCTTGGCTGACAGAAGTCGAACCCAAGGTGGTCTTCTGCTGTTGTATTAAATCTGCCTCAATGTTTGACACGTTTTTCTGCTCATAACAGTTATACATAGT
Source organism: Hemibagrus wyckioides (assembly GCF_019097595.1). NCBI lineage: Eukaryota > Metazoa > Chordata > Actinopteri > Siluriformes > Bagridae > Hemibagrus > Hemibagrus wyckioides. The sequence goes on from NC_080720.1 coordinate 13,689,768, forward strand.
GATTTTCTGTGGTCTTTGAGTCAGCTTGAACCAGTCTGACCATTCTACATCATCAACAAGGTGTTTCTATCCACAGAACTGCTGCTCATTGAATGTTTTTTTTTTCTTTATTTCTTTATTCTTTCTGCGAAAACACTAGATACTGTTGTGTGTGAAAATCCCAGGAGATCAGCAGTTATAGAAATATTCAAACCAGACCCTCTGGCACCAACAATCATGCCACGGTCAGAATCACTGATACCACATTTTCCCCCATTCTGATGGTTGCTGTGAACATTACCTGAAGCTGCTGGCTTTTTTTTATTTTATCCATTGAACTGCTGCCACATGATTGGCTGATTAGATAACTGTATGAAAGGGCAGGTGTTCCTAATAAAGTGCTCTGTGAATGCATGTGCCTCCATATACTATCTATTGTAGTATAACTATCTATTATACTATCTATAAGTTTATATATATATATATATATATATAATGTGTGTGTGTATTTCTGTCCCATTCAGGTGACAATTGCTTGTGATGCTGTACTTAATGCTGTTTCTGCATACAAAAAGCAAGAGCAGGATTCATGGGAGGAGGAGCTTCAAGTGTCAAAGCATGCCAGAAGTCTCAGACAACAAGAGAACGGGGTTCGGATTCCTCCAAGGTTAGTCTCCTGCAAGTGCAGTATCAGTTCAGTAGTATCATATGGACTTCCTGGCACTCTAGTAATGGTGGTGGGGGAGTTCAGAAACCCCCTTTAAACTGATACGCTGAACTCTTATGTACTTAATGCCTCAATGTTTCTTCACTCTATTTAATAAGTTTGTGGAAATCCCCCAGTGGATAAATATTCCAGTGGAACTGTCCTTAATTATATTTTGAAATAATGTGATCACAGCATGAAACAAAACATTGGTGAATTTGTTTGGCTTATTTATATCATCATGGGTCCCTAGAAGGTTTCAGTTTTTCTGTAATTACAATTGAATTCAGTCAAAAGTAATAAGATTTGCATTTTCATTTGCTTATATTGTAGGAATTTATAGCGTTAATAAAAGTCAGTTGTAAACATTGAATCAGTTCTGAATTGATTTATTCAAGCAATGCTAAACAATTTTCCATGACATTTCATTTTTCTTATTACGTATGATGTTTTAGCTGGCACATTATGACTAAAAAGTATTAATTTAGGACACTTGTAAGATACAGCGGATATCAGCAGTGAAAAGGACAATATTGCAATATAAATTATAGCCCCTGGATATATTTCGTCAAGAGACTAAAATAAAATCGAACAATAATGACATCCTCAGCCACAAAAAGATCGATTTAGCAGTGTGAGAGTTTCTTTAATGTATTTGTTTTGTGTTTAGTGGCTGGAAGTGTGCCAAGTGTGAAATGCGAGAGAACCTGTGGCTCAATCTGACAGATGGCTCGGTCCTCTGTGGGAAATGGTTCTTCGATGGAAGTGGTGGGAACGGACATGCCCTCGAGCACTACAAAGAAACCAAATTCCCACTAGCAGTCAAGCTTGACACCATCACCCCAGATGGAGCAGGTCAGTGCCTCAGGTTTGGATTTTAACTTCTTACTGAAGCTGCAGTGCATGCAAGGCATTATTTATAAACTAATCATTTCACATGACGCCAGCTAACAGATGTGTTAATTAAGACAACAAAGTGTTCAATCCTGTTTTTTTTTTTGTTTTTGTTTTTTTTAAACAGATGTTTACTCCTTCGATGAAGAAGAGGCAGTACTTGACCCTCACATAGCAGAACACTTGGTACACTTTGGAATAGACATGCTAAAGATGCAAAGGGTGCGTTTTTTTGGAGCTTCGTTCAGAAATGCGCTTGGTTTGATCATTTGATTCGGATTCATATTTATCTGTCTGTCTCCACCAGACGGAGAACGGCCACCACACAGACAACCACGTTCAGCCTCGAGCCACGGAGTGGGAGGTGATTCAGGAATCTGGCCTTAAGCTGAAGGCAGTCTACGGTTCAGGGTACACGGGCATCAGAAACCTGGGCAACAGCTGCTACCTCAGCACCACTATGCAAGTGCTCTTCAGTATCCCTGAGTTCCAGAGAGCGTAAGTGTCTATCACATCCTGATTGTGGCTTTGTCTTTGGGATGGCTAAATAGTTTACATCATGCGTGTTAGTTTACATTACGGGACAGCAGTAAGGTGAAAATGCAGTGTATTTTCTCGTGAGGTATGTACACCAGTCTTGCATTAATTGTGGTTAAAATTTCTAGGTATGTTGGTAATCTACAGAGAATATTTGACTACTCACCCCTTGATCCTACCCAAGACTTCAGCACACAGATGTAAGTAGTAATGTGAAAAATGTGAGGCATAATATTACACATAACAATCATATTATTGTAGTGATCTGAGGATGACGTGATGAAAGTGTGAATCTTTTTATGCTAGCTTTTTATGCTTTTTTTCTATGACTCAGTGTCTAAGCACTGTACAGTGTCGGTTCCTGAAAGATATTTCTTCCCTTATTTGTTGATTAGGACATTATATAGTGCATTGATTTTAAAATTGATTTTATTGTTATGTTAAGGAGGAAAAGGTGATAAATAATAAACTCTAAAGCAGGATGAGGCTAGTCTGTAAATAAATATTGAAAGTATTTATTCTTTGATGTGAACTGTAGCCATTAAACACGTTATGCCACATGCTTTGTTGTGTCTGCATCCACCAGGGCCAAACTGGGTCATGGACTACTTTCAGGCCAGTATTCCAAACCGCCAGTCAAATCAGAACTCATTGAACAGGTGATGAAAGAAGAATACAAGGTTGGTCTGTCTGGCTTGTTATTTGGCTTGAGCATGAGCGAAAAATTCTTGTTGTGCATGTAAATTCTTACTGATTATGCAGTTCTTTCGTGCTATATTGCGGTTATGTTACATGTGTGTGAATTAAAACACATTGCTGAACACTAAAAATTTGTATTGGCATTTGAATGCTTGTGATTATTCAATGCATGAATGAGTCCAAGTCGAATGATGCCACAGCCATCCATGGTGGGGAGTCCAAGAGAGAAAAAACTGGCTGTGTTTTCAGTGAAGGAGGGGTGACATACTGTGTGTTCCCTATCAGTTACAGTGACACCAGTGAATCCTGGGTGTCTGTGAGCTCACGCATGCGGAAGTGACTGGATAGTGATTTTTTCCTTGGGTGCTACGTTGCCCCTTGATGCTGCATGAGCAGCAGTTGCGACAGGCTGGTTTCACATGCCTTGGAGGAAGCATGCCTTTGCTCTCCACGGTTGATAGATGTTATGTGATAGGGAAGAGATTCCTGATAGGTGGACATTGGCCATGACTAAATTAGTGAAAAATAGGAGAATTTATGATTCCTTTTTATAATAATATTAGATGCAATTAATAATATTACATTAATAGTGATATATTGTAGCAGTAAAATACTTTTGAATACAGTGCATGCATAGAACCAGAGAAATATACACTTCTGTGGTAGATTAACAAGTACCTAATCAGAAAAATAAAACAAATTAAAATGATTTTATCTGACATTTAAAAAAAAACATGATGTCCAGCAATTACATTATAATGTCTGGTGAGTTAAATCAGTTTATGCCACAAAGCTGCTGAATTCTCTCTTCTGATTGGTCAGCTAGTATTGATGAATTGTCTATAACAAAGATGAATCACAGGTTTATATTTATGCGCTTACTCTAATCTGTTAATGTTATTGTAGTAGGATTGGATGGTAGATGGTCCACGTAAGTGGATTGTGTTTAATAACGTAATGTGAAATCGTTGAAATTGTGACATCTTCTGTAAGGAGACTTATTTAGCATTTTTATAAGAAGTGTCCAGTGTCAGCATTGTATTAGTCAGGTGTAAAGCTATAACTGTAATGATTATGACACAGCAAAGTCTTTAGGATGAAGGGTGTTGCAGTTTCTCAATGGTAAGACCAGCTACAATTTCTTTGTCCTGTTAACGTAAAGAAAGAAAAAAAAATAGAAAGGCTACTAGAGGGATAATAGAAGGGACTGACTATTTATAGGTCCTATAATCCAAGTGATAACATTTAACATGTTTCACAGATGTTCTACAATATTAAATGATAAAAAATATGATGTTTAATCAACAGAAAATACAATCATTAGCAAATTTGGACAATTAAATAAGAGGAATAAAACACTTTGGTCATTTATTGATCAAAATATAATCTAAAATCTTGGCTGTAATGGTATCTCTGATTATTCTCCTATGATAACTCACCCGGTTTTGTTTTATTCCTCTCATAAATTCTCTATGTTGATTTATATGCAGTTTGCATCATGTGCATACACATCATAATTTCCAAAAGCTAATATCACACAGCAGTTGGGTGGTGAAATGAATAACGATAATTATTTGCTCTGAAGAATTCTTTCATGATGAATGAATTCATCAGTAATTCGTTTTACTTTTCAGTTGCCTGCTTCCTCCTGTATGAAAGGGAATAGATGAAGTAAAAAACTTCACTGTAGCTCAAATGAAATTTCAATGCCTAATATGCTGTTTCCTTTGCAGCAGCAGCACAGAGGGATTTCCCCCAGAATGTTCAAGGCTCTGGTCAGCAAGGGCCACCCGGAGTTCTCCTCAAACAGACAGCAAGATGCCCAAGAATTCTTCCTGCATTTTATTAACCTGGTAGAGGTGAGAACTTGTTTCAGTTTATATAAGAACTATTATTTTTGTAGCAAAAGCTGCTCCATTAGTTTAGTGTGGGTGAGAAAACATTATTGGTTATTTTTTATTAACCACTTCTCGGGTTTATCTGAAGTTTCTTGACATGTGTGTGCACTTAGACATCTGTCACATGGCTCTAGTTTCAGAAGACCTATCTGCGTCCAGGGTTGCCATATTTACCCTGGCGCTCTTAAGTGACTTTCTCAATCACGTTAAAATTAGAACCTGCTATCAGTTACACAAGGCAGATAATGCTTCCTATTTACTTTGCCTTCATGTCCAGAGTTAAATCCACTGCACCGAAAGCTCTCCATGACACAAAATCAAGTGTAGCTATTTTAAACACAGTCTCTTGTATAAGTGTAATATAAAATGTAAATTGCAGTCATAAAAAAAATGGTCAGTCTTAATGTTCTAGCCGAAGAGAGAGCTGTGTTTAGTTTTTTTTTCCTCAGAATGTTTAGCCTGATTAATTAGTGGAGTCCTGGAGAGTTAAGGGTCTGTAAGCTGTGCTGTTCATTGCTCTCTGACCAGCCGGCTCTGGTATTTCAGTGCTGTTATGGGAAAAATATAGCTGATATATTTCTGTAATGCCTCAGAATAGAGAGACTGCAGCAGCGTGCCTATTTTAAAAGCAGACTCTGTGAACTTTCAATTATAGGCCTGCTCATTTCATCTCTAACATGCGGCTTGGATTTGTATAGACATCATCTATTTTTATGCTTTTTTATAACTGAAGATATTCTCCACTGTTGTCTCATAAAATAATAATGAATGATGCCAGTTTGCTTACTGAGTACTTTAAGGGGATTTTTATCACAGTTATTTTCTCCATTTTTAGAGGAATAGCGCTGGCTCAGAGAATCCCAGCGACGTGTTCCGCTTCATTGTAGAGGAGCGTATACAGTGCTGCCAGTCACAGAAAGTGCGTTACACACAAAGAGTGGACTACCTTATGCAGCTCCCTGTGCCCATAGAGGCCGCCACTAACAGAGGTAAAGACGAGATGGGCATGAACGTTGGTGCATTCCCCTCTTTCTTTCTCGTTCATTCAGAATAATTTATAAAATTATTGTCCCATTTATCCATCCATTTTCTACACCGATTATCCTACTGGGTCACAGGGAACCTGGAGTGTATCGGAGTAGCAGAATGCTAGTCTATTACAGGGCACAAATACACACAAACACACTCACCCTACAGACAATTTAGAGATGCCAGTCAGCCTACAATTCATGTCTTTGAACTGGGGGAGGAAACCGGAGCATGCAGAGGAAACCCCAAAGAACAGGGAGAACATGCACACACAAGGCAGAGGCAGGAATCGAACCCCCAACTTTGGAGGTGTGAAGCAAATGTGTACTCCCTAAAATTATTAGAAAACCCAAATTAGTTCATTTTAGTTGCAAATTTTTTATACAAAAAAATTTATTTTAAATTTTTGGAAACACTTTTGACTTATATATACAGTATGTACACACACACAAGATGCATGCATGCAAACAAACATTACATAACTTCCTTCCAGTCTAGCAGTAAAATGTATATTTGCAGCAGGCAAACATATCAAGAGTGAAGAGAAATGCAAAAGTAACAATCATATGATAATTAAAAAGTAAACATTTAGAAAAAAATCAAGGTAATAAAGTGATGTAATGTGCAGTTATTAAAAAAAGTTATCTGTAGCAATTTGGTATGGATTATTTTCCAATCACTGCACATCCTGAAGTGTTGTACTTCTCTTCTAAAAACAGCAACAGTTCATGTAATAAAGCTCAGTAGTAAGATACGTCACCTATTTGGGAAAATTATATTAGTATACCAGCACCATGTGGAGCACAGACCACCATGTCTTGTCTTGTCTATAAGAAGTGCTAGCTACTGTATTACTCTGATCAGTAGTCAAAGGCTCTCAGCATCTATAAACATTTTTATATTACAGAAGAGCTTATGGCATATGAAATTAAGCGGAAAGATGCTGAAGAAAACTTACACACTCCTCCTGATCCGGTGAGGGCCCGTGTTCCCTTCACTGCCTGCCTACAAGCCTTTAATGAGCCTGAGAACGTTCCGGACTTCTGGAGCTCGGCACTGCAGGCCAAGTCAGCCGGAGTGAAGTAAGCAAGGTTCTGGTCCAGAGCCTGGGAAGGGGTTTAAAGATTCGGGTCACTGAATACACATTCAGGGAACATGTATTTAAGAGAGTAATCATTGTTTTCAGACTCCAACAGCTTCTGAAAGATTTGTATTTGTATACTGGCTTATGTTTTTTGATGTAAAATGATTTGATGTAAGATTATTCTTCGTGATTTTATATAATATGTAAGCATATTGTTTTCTTCCGCTAAGTGAATAATTATGTCTTTCTTTTCAGGACTTCTCGTTTTGCATCTTTTCCTGACTTCATGGTTGTACAGCTGAAAAAGTTCACATTTGGAGTCGACTGGGTTCCTAAAAAGTTAGGTGAGTATATTGGTTCTGGTCTGTTTGTTTTTTTTGATACAGGTCTTCACTGAGCAGGCTGCATCAGGATATATGATGTGGTCTAGGTATATACTGATGTTTATTTGGACACATGCTGGTCATACTTTGCCTTAATCATTTTACAAAGCAGATCAGTGTTTCTGTTTTGTAATAGTTGACATCTGTGTTTGCCAATCACATGTTACCTTGTGTAACTCGGACCCATCACATGATCAAAGGTGCTTGGGCAATGCACCGGCTGTAAACAATATCAGTTTGCAAATAATTTTTGCTGATGTTTTAGGTAGATATGTGGGGTTTAGTCCAGCAGAGGGCATTGTGGGTCCTGTTTTTACTTTTTACCTCATTGAGAAAGAAGCAAATATTACATTTAAGATTGGTGAAATAAATCGAAACACACGAAACTGTATAAAAACTGTTTTATACAGCCCTCTGTATCACCTTTGTCCTGTTTTCAAACAGATGTTTCTGTAGAGATGCCTGACTTTATGGACTTGAATTGGCTGCGAGCTACAGGGCTACAAGCGAGTGAAGAAGAGCTCCCTGACCTGACACCTCCTATCGTCATTCCTGAGGACACAAGAGGTAACATTTTCTATATCTATCTCTATTATTTCTGTCTGTACCTGTAAGGAAGTTAACCTCCTGCACATTGCAAAATATCTAAGTGCTTTAGATTCTCTAAATTCTGTTCTTCTGGTCTATTTTACATAATATACTATGTCCATGTTTCTGATTTGCTGTTCAAAAAAACTAAATGTACAAATATACCAAAAATGCACATAACATATTTAACTGAAAATGCTTTCTTTTTCCTCACAGACAGCTCAGTGAATAATTCTTTGGAATGTAAGTGTCATTTATTTTTTTTATATTTTAAGTTTTTTATATCATGTGTTACAAATGTGTGTGTTGCTGTTTAGTTTCCAGTCATAGTAAATCCTCCATGAGATTCCTGACTAACTTTATGGCCTTTCTCTAATGAGGCCCGGTGAGATGCTTCACTTTTTCTATGATCCTTCCATATAGACTGTAAACTATTCATTCTTTACCATTTTTTTCCAGCTCCGGAAATAGATGAGGCCTCAGTGATGCAGTTGGCAGAAATGGGCTTCCCTCTGGAGGCCTGCCGGAAGGCCGTGTACTACACTGGGAACATGGGAGCTGAAATGGCCTTTAATTGGATCATTGCTCACATGGAGGAGCCAGGTAAGACTGTTGTATGCTGTCCAACAAGAGCAGCTCTTATTAGCGGAAGCTGATGTCAGCACTGTATATGAACACTAGCCATTTATCACAGCTAGAAACTACAATTCATTTACTGCAAATTTGTGTTAATTTTCTCTAAGGATATAATTGCAAATTGTGTTTTTGCAAGATTCACCCTCATTTAACCTGAGCACTGTTATTAAAACCTGCAGAGTCAGGCTGTATAATATTAAACATTATTATGGGCAATATTATTGTAGTGCTTTAGATTATTAAATTACCATGTGGGCTGTATATTTTATTGCATTATGAAGCCCTATATATGGTGAAGGTATATTAATTATGTGCTGAATATATCTGTGTATATTTGTAATTATGTTTATCAAAACTGTAATTATGTTTATGGAAACCTTATTGTTTAATTGCAAGTGAGGCTTCGGTTATTACTTTTGGGAATGTATAGAGTATATGCAAAGAGTAATTACTTCTTCGAAGTGCTGTAAGTATGAACTTATTTAAAAGAAGTATAATTGTAATGCTTCTTTACTTTTACAAACAAGAAATCCACAAAAAAAGTGATGAATTTCTAATAGAAAAACCCGTGTGAGTGTGAGGTGATTATAAGGCCCAACTGGATTAGCCAGTACCACAAATAAAGCACTCTCTTCAGATGTTTTATAGAGAAACTGTGCTTTTCTTCTCTCTGTGTTATTTTGAGAAACGACCAAACATACACATGTATTAGAAGACATTAATCATCTGTATTTCTTTTTTAACTGCTGTCATGGGTTTCTGGTCTCGGCTTGTGGTGATGTATTCAATCTCAATATCTAGCAACAGCTTCTAATTGAAGACATTTTATGTGGGATTTAATGTAATGGAATACATTTTAAATGATATGGGTAGCTGTAAGTGGCTTGCTGTTGTGTATGTTACTGTTACTGCTGTTTAACACCTGCTTCATTTTGACCATATAAAATGTTCTGTGTTGGTTTTCAGAGTTGTTACAGAACAAGGGTCTTACTTATCAAGTTTTATCATTTTTATGTCATCATGTGAAACGTTTTTTCGACCCAACTCTAACATTTTCTAGCATTTGTGCTCAGCAATGCAGTCACACGAAAGTAAATACAGAAAGTAGGCAAAGTAGGCATCTCACTTGCAGTTGAGATGCTCAGAGAATGTGTGTGTGTGAGAGAGAGAGAGAGAGAGAGAGAGAGAGAGAGAGAGAGAAAGAAAGAGAGAGAGAGACAGGCAGAGAGAGAGAGAGAGAGAGAGAGAGAGAGAATGTATTTACATATGGCAGGAACATGAGTGCCTGTACAAGACAATTTTATGAACTACCACAACCGTCTTTGTTCCATCCAGGGGTTTAGTCTGTCATATGAATGTAGTGTATTCTTAGCTTTACATATTGCTCATCTGTGTGTGAAAATGATCAGTGATTAAGATAATATGCAGGTACTAAAGTACATAAAGACTGAATGCAAATTATGTGACCGGAAGCAGCTTTTTACCTCACTGCTGAAGGTCAGTTGTTTAATGGAGTGTAGCAGACATGCCATCATCCTGCCTCCTTTGTGACCAATTAATTTCCCTTTCTGGGAAATTAACTGCATTTATTCCGGGTTGCAGACCTCTTTCCCTGTGTAGTTGATCTGGTTAGAGTGTCTGGGTGTCAGACTCCAGGCTCTAAGAGAGCCTAAGTACTGCAGTGGTTGTATTTACAGAAGCAGTCTGTGCTGCCTCTGTACATGGAGAAAAATAGAAGCAATGTGGACTACCAACCAGTCAGGATAAAAAGGCATCAATAATTTGCCTGTTTATCAGTTTAAAATGGATTTGGCATTGTAGCATTAGTGTACATGTGTTTGAGCTTGTAGCCTTTTTCTGGACCCTGAGGGGAAGAGAGGTGTTTGAATGTTTTCATTCTATGTAATTACATGGCACTTTTCTATACGCTGTTTTGGGAACCTCGTCTTATTGAAATATGTACATGACACATATAAAACACACTATTTTCTAACGGGGGAAAATGCACATGCAGCAGACGTCCTGCTGGGTTAAATTGCCTGTTGATGTAAATATGCTCCCAGTCATGCATATTTATAGATGGCAGATGGCTCTTACTTAGACCTGTTGCGTTTTCTACAGACTTTGCCGAGCCCCTTGCAATTCCTTCATACATGGAGGCAGACCTTCCCAGCGCCAGCTTTCCTACTGCCAGCCCTCTGGATAACCAGCCTCCTGAAGAAAGCATCTCCATCCTCACCTCCATGGGCTTTCCCAGACATCACACCATTCGAGCCCTGAAGGCCACAGTGAGTGACCTGTTCCTGTTTATTGTTTTTGTGTATACCACACCTGCTAGCTTAAAGTCTTCCTGTAGCTTAATGAGTCTGTCAGTTACACTTCAACAGGTTCCTAATAATTTAATTTTTTAAGAATAAAGGCTAGCATTGCTGCCTCAGAGCTCGAGGGTAACTGGTTCAATCCTGGGCTTGGTATCTGTCTGTGTGGAGTTTCTGTGCATGTTCTTCCATTGTCCACTGTGTTCCATGGAGACGTCCCACCTCAACAAAATATGGCAGTAGGTCAATTGGTTAAGAAAAAATGCCTTTGGATGTATCTGAGTGTATGGATGTGTGTGTGCATGGTGTTGGAACAGAAATGGCCTTAATTGGGATTATCAACTAATTCTGTTTATTCTGACTAATGCTCTCCTTATCTCTTGGTAGATGTTCATGTCTAAACCGAGGGGCAGTTGTGCCATATTCTTTCCATTTTTTAACAGTTGTTAAATTATGCTCTGCGAAGTGGTTAAAGTTTGGGTTTTTTTTTTTTGGTAGTCAAACCATGACGGATGGTTCAAAACAATAGTTGTTTTAATTGCTTGTTGGTCTTCATGATGCTGTTTGTTTAGGGCGGTTCTGTAACAAGATCCCTTTTTATTCCACTCAGGTAAACTCCATTCAGCAAATTCTGTGATATCTGATCGCAAGTGGCTTCATCAAAACTAACTGAGGGTTTTCACTGTGTCTAGGGTCAATACTTCACAACCTTTCTAGATGAACAAAAATTTGCAAAGTTTATAGATTTTCCTTCCACTACAATATAACGGACAACTTTGTGTAGCTTCATTCATGACAAATGAATTCTATTTCAGTTCCACTAAAAAATTCAGAAAAACTGGAGGTGGTAGTGGGATGTTGGAAGGAGTGAGGGTTCACATTCTTATGCAGTAATTATGTTTAAGGTAAAACTCGGGTTAAGTTAATTGAGTTAAATGAATTGAGTGAAATTCTATTAGCTGTGGATATAATGGCATATCACTTTATACATTCTAGTTTGTTTTGAATCATTCTTGAGAATGTTTTAGTAGTCTTGTATCCAGCTCTCATATTCATACGGTATATGAGATGGACTGAAAGCAAGTTGAGACATGTCGCGGTTTTGACAAGACACTCAGCGGACAAGCATGTGAGACTCTTACCCTGCATCCCTGCTGCCAAATTCAACATTCAGCTTCTCGTCCTGCTGATGTATTGATTCCTATTTTAGTGAATGGTTTTTTATATATAGTAGTCATGTCATGTATCAGACTAGGTTTATTATTGTCTTCTTCTACATCTTGTTTTTCCTCTTCTTTGATCATTATTCAATGATTTACCTTAAACGGTATTATTTGATAATTACTATGTATTTTAAAGAAGCTGTATTCTTCTAAAGATGAGTGAGAAAAGTCCGGGGCTTGAGTGTGTAAGAGATCCCAGAAACGCTATCCAGTAAACTATGGCTACTTAATATTTTCCTAAATATAATTTGGAATATCATCTTCCGTAGTTTTATTTGGAAGCACCAGGTTTGCTTGTTGTGGCAGATTCTGTGGCCGTTTAGTCAGAATATTGTTCACTTCTACAGCAAGTCAGGAAGAAGGCAGTGTATGTGAGGCAGCGAGTTCACATAGAGCAGGCCAATAATAGCCAAGCAACATGAAGTGTGCAACCTACATGTCCTACACTGGGTCAGAGGAATGAGAGCATCCCAAGCCATGCTGGATATCATAACTGGTTGTGACTCATACAGCTATTTCAGATCATGTGTCTTGTGTCTTAATGAGGCTTGTGACTGCACAATGACACAGTGATTTAATTAGGGAATTTAAATATTGGTTGTCCTGGCCTGTTCACAGGAAGATTAAATTGCCTGAGGATGATGCCAATGATGATATTAGGTTGTGAGATAATAACAGGAATGTTTTCTTGTTTTAAACACTATACTGTGCATGTTTCACTGGATTTTAGATTAAATTTTTTTAAGTTTTAACATGCATTAAGTTATGTACAAATTAGATAGATGTACAAACTACGGATTTTAGAAAGTTCCCACGGCCATCTTTAATACAATGTTCTCTCTATTTGTGTGTGTGTGTTTTACAGAATAATAACCTGGAGCGAGCGTTAGACTGGATCTTTACACACCCAGAGAGTGAGGAGGAGAGCGAGGCCATGTCTGACATGGTGGACACAGAGCCCAACGATACGAGTTTCTCAAATGCCAACACACACAGTGACTCCACGCTGTCCCCGGAGCAGGAGATGTCTAGTCCACGTGTACGAGATGGCCCTGGACGTAAGTATCCTTCTCATCACACCAGTGTGTAATTTAAAATTTAATCAGGACTACAAATCAGGAAAGAACATTTACCAAGATAAGGATGAGTATTCCAGAGTTCAGGGGAGATGTGAGAGTTCCCCTGCTGGATCATGAGGAATTACCAGCCTGTCTCAACTGAACCGAGGGCTCCGGGTGGTGGATACTGTTTCAGCAGCTCTTATGCCATTTAGAGACTTAAACAACTTAACTAGGACACTGGAATCAATGTAGATCCTAACTTGGCAGCTTGTTTAGCTTGAATAAGGTTTGCATAATGTGCTCTGACTCTTGATTTCTTGGAAAGTAGGGCAGCCAGCCAGCAACACGTTACAATAGTTCAATGACTTTCTCAGTGGTGTATTTGGTTATATTATATAGTGGTGTATTTATAGTATTTGTCTTATTTTGTCAAATGATAATATGTAATTGTTTTACTGTAGGGTATGAACTCTTTGCCTTCATAAGTCACATGGGAACATCAACAATGTCAGGTCATTATGTATGTCATATCAAAAAGGAAGGAAGGTAAGGTTCTTCTTAGCAAATGATATTTTTTAATGATTAGACTCAAAACTCTTGTGGCTGACTGACAAATCACAAATTACTGAAAAATAATTTTTTATTCTTTTTTTTTTTAGATGGGTCATTTACAATGATCATAGAGTATGTTTGTCGGAAAGGCCTCCAAAAGACTTAGGTTATATTTACTTTTACCGGCGCTTGCCCAGCTGCTAGATTTGGACTTTAGAGAGTAGAGCCGCACTGCCTGCAAGGCACAGACGAGGAGGAGGATATTACTGACAATGCAGGAAACCTGGGAGGTGTTCACACTGTAGAGAAGGAGAGGAGTCATCTCAAACCCTGCAAAGACCTGCAAAGAAAAAAAAAAACTCATCCAGTACAGACACGGTGAAATGGACGGAATGAATGTGATTAATAATCTGTATGTTTCTTTACTGTTGGTTTGCTGAGAGTATATACTGTACTGGTCATACGGAGCGATGTGTGCCATTTCAAATATGCAGAATTATGTTCTAATAATATACACAAACACACACTAATTTGTTTTCTCTTTCAATGCCTTGAGCAAAAATACTATGCCAGTATTTTCAAGCGATACCTTCTTTTCGAAAATGGAAAGATGATTCTTCCTAAATGTGGACGTATCGCTACTGCCAGCCCTGATTCATTCCAGGTTCAATTGATGTTCTTGGAATTACATTTTGAACGAACACTGGAACACATTACTGTGTTAAAAAACATTTGGAGGTTCTCGGAAATTTATGAAGTAAAGTGGAATTAAGGTAACGTAATATCATGCACAAATACGCACAAACTTAAAGTATTGGGCAAAGTAAAAAGAATTGTGAAGTTTAAAAGCATCCATGTTGGGAGAAAGTTTGTTTTTGTAGGGATTAAATATGCACTGTTACAATATCTTTATATATCCTTGATCTTTTGGGGTAAAATTATTCAAGAAGATTTATATTCAGTCTTGTAAAACTTCAGCACAACTAAATACAATACATTTATTATGTAGTTTACACCATTGGTCAGAGTTACAAGACAAGACTGATGTACCAATGATTTGTTTTGTGCAATAGTTAAGTGCTTTATACTCATTGCCTTGTCCAGGTTCTGTTTTTCTTATTTTCTTCTCAATTACATTAACAGACCATTTGTATCCAATAAATAAGCAATATATATATAGTGACTAGTGGATTCAACTTCATAACATCATATGCAGCATCATACATCAAACCTGGATCTCAGATCCTTGGGTGATGTGAATGTGGAATGTACTCTCTATGGTGCTCAATAATACCAAATCTCTTACATTTTTAGATGTTTTCATGTCCCCCCCCCCCCCCGAAATTCCTCACTGAAGCATAGAGCCATGCATATGAGAAATCATTTTCTTTTCTTTCTCTATTTTTTTTTTTATTACCCCAACTACTTACACATTTTTCTGTAGGACATTTATACCAGAAAAAACATTACTTGTTGACTGTTTTAATATAGCAGCGTTTTTCTTGTTTCTCTCACTTTCTCTCTCTTCTCTTTCAAACTGGAGTTAAAGGAAACGTGATGCTGTATGACTGCACTCTTCCTGTTGGCCTTTTTTTTTCTTTTCAGAGTGTGAAAGACGATGCTTTGAACACCTCCTTTTAAAGCAGGCCTTCGTATTATCAGCTTGCGCGCTACAATCCAAAATGTACAAGTTAGCTATTCGATATTTTTGAAATGTATAGTAGAACTTTTGTGGTTCATCTGTTTCTTCATGTTTTTCAAAGAACTGAATGTCAAATGGTACAAAGTTTTTATTTTCTTTTTTTCTTTTTGCAAATGAGTGTGCCAATCCTATGGTTATGCAAATTTACACACCGTTCTTTTGTAATGGATCTTCCTATCCTAATATTGCATACAACAGAACATTATGGGGGCAAATGTGTTCACGAGAACTGTCTGTCCAATAACACTATTGACTGGAATATTAAATAAACCAAATCACATGAGTGTTGATTTTGTTTGTTTTTGATGAGGCAAAAGAAATTCACGTGACAGAATAAATAAATAAATAAGGTATGTTTTAGAGATAAATATGCATCAGCTATCAATCATTACCGTAACACAGCTGAGGTTGTTAAACAAATCAAGTCCACAGTGTATATTGCATTTTATTTTATTTTAAAAGATCATTTTCATATGTTTGTTCAATATTTGATATATTCTGTAATGTTTAAATATGATGCACCAGACTTAATGAAGCCTGTGACGTATTATTCAGGAGATGCAGCATGTATAATTTCAGTAGCATGTGCAGTTTTATTATAGTAAGGACAGTTTCATGTCAAGTCACTGATCGTACACTTGGTTGTTCGGGCTACGATGCGTTGCATGCGCTTCAGGCTTCAGTAAATCTGATCTCTTGTGAGAATAGTATGAACAGGTATACAATAAAGTATATTTCATCTAGAATACTAGTTGCATTGCAAAACCGGTAACTGTTATATAATCTGCTCAATATGTACTGAAATGCAAAATCAGGATTATGTATATGTCATAGAAATGAGAGAGAGCATAAAAGAGGCATGACAATTTCATGCATATAAATAAAGCTACCGCATTCAAAAAAATAAGTGCATTCAGCATGCAGTCCTCATAAATAAGGATTTCTAGAGTATAAGGTCATCTAGATCATCTCACCTGAGATTGAGATTGAGGTCTAAAAAAGGGGGAGACATTCCTTGGGCTCTACCAACATATCAGTTAGATAATTTACAGAAGGAAGCAATCCGCTAGAAAGCACAGGCCTGTCACTGAGAGTTTACAGTCATTTAAATAAGCAAGACGTAAAGAGTTTAATGTAAAAACGATAATCAAAATAAATAGATTTGGTCACTCATGCTAAATTCAAGCAGAAAATATGTGCCCTGTAAAGATGGATATGCAAACTTCCCTCATGTTTCATCCATGCTGTTTTGTGTTGTCCTGTATATGTGGACTAATCGAGCTAGTTATACTGAGAAGAAACAAATAAGTGCATATTTCACTAGCTACCATGTTTTTCCTTAGTAAGGTGATCAAACATTATGAAGCACATTCTTTAGGGAGTCTGCCTCCATCTTTACAAAAAAAGAAAAAAAAAGAAAACCATGATCTCAAGTTATGCATCATTCATTATTTTACCCGAACGCTTTTTTTTTTTGACACTTTCACACTTCTCATCCCATCATATGCAACAAAAGTCTTAAATGAGCTTTAAGACACAATGCAATAATGCATAACATCATGTCAAGTGGATCTGTGGAGGACAGTCACCTGCATATTCTGTGGGTCTCACATATGGCATTCAGAGATATATTAAAGATGCAAAAGGAAAACCTTGACTTATTTTTTTCTTCTTTTTAAAAAAACCTCCTTGCTTCTTTGTAAATGATAAACCATCAAGAGCAAACTAACTCATCTGCTATCATCCCCATAAAGTCTTTGAAATTACTAATTGTTTGACATGCATTTCAAATAAGGCTTTACAGTCTGATCTGCAGCAAAGTTACAGCAAACAACAGAATTTGTTTTTCCCCTAGCACTACATTTAAGAAAAAAGCTAAAATAGGACCTGTGGGTTATAGCACTGAACAATTTTCAACTATTGCTTTGATCTATCTGACAATTCAGATCTGCATCTGTTTCATCATACAAGAGACATACAAGAGAAATGTAACTGCTCTGAGTTACAGACTTCTTCTTTTTTTTCATAGTTCTTCCAGCATATCCATCCTCCACCCAGCAAGACCTCACTAACTACTATTTTCTCTAAGGCATACTTCTATAGTCTTCCAGGTATTGTGCTCTTCTCTGAAATCATATACCGCTGTGCAGTTCTCAGGAATGTAAAGGTGCTCTGCGAAAAAAAAAACAAGGAAAAAGAAAAAAAAAAACTGCTTCCTCCATTTGAAGGACTTTGGGTTCTTGGCTTATACTCAGTCAGAAAATGTTTGCCAGTTTACATGTCCAGGTTGAAGGCTCTCATGAGTAAGTCCAGGTCCCCGATGTTTGCTGCCTGGAAGAGCTCGGGCTGGTCCATCATTGAGAGTGCTATCCTCAGTGCTGCCCAGATGTTTCCAGACATGACCTGGTGTGAGAGCTGCCGACTCCTGCTCTTCCTCTGCAGACTCAGTGCTGTCAGGAAGTTGCTGGCTGCTTCCCTGCAACAATAGATAAATTACCAAGAACTGAGCACATGATACTGCTTAAATTTTGCTTACATACCGCTACAACCTAGTTGCCTCTGCCAAGCTGCTACATCTTGGCTGTAGATGGAGCTTGGAACAAAATAATGCCAATATTTACTATAAAGAAGATGGAAGTGGTCCAACATCCATCTACAGAAAGAGGCATAATGTTGTTATCCTGTTAAGAGAAGGGTGCATCAAGCATGAATGTAGATTGATGCCAATAATTCTGAAACCAATATTTGCAAAAAAAAAAAAAAATAAAAAATAAAAAAAAAAAAAATATATATATATATATATATATATATATATATATATATATATTAAATATATATTAAATATATATATATATATAGTTCTGAAAAAAATATTGCATACTTAAGAATTTCCATTTATTTAAGGCTTTTAAATGTGTTGCTCATGCTTTATATTTATCGTCTCAGGGAGTTTTTCCTTGCCACCATTGCCTCTGGTTTGCTCATCAGGGATAAATATAAATTAAAAATGTAAACCTTGTCAGTTTTATTATAAATGTTTATATTCCTGTAAAGCTGCTTTGCGACAATGTCTATTGTTAAAAGAGCTGTCTAAATAAAACTGAATGAAATTTTGGTTATTTAAATGACAATTCTGGAATTGACTGTAGTAATACTATTAGTCTTCCTCATGTGTTGTGTGCTTAGGAAATAAAATTACTTTAAAATAATCCAGTAGGAGTATTCAAAATTCAGTAATATGATATGGCTGTGGGATGCCGTTGATTGTCAGATGTCACTGTTTTAAAACATAGACGAGGAGATAAACACAGACCTGTGTGCACCCATGTTGATGCAGCTGATGCCCAGGTTATAGCGAGATCGAATAAAACCAGGCTGGAGCTCCAGAGCTCGGGTGTATGCTTCCACTGCCTCCTCGCTGCGGTCTCCGTTAGCTAGCGTCGCCCCGAGACGATTCCACAGCAAGTAGTCCTGTCAGTGGTGAGAAGAAATAGTTATTATTTATTTAGTTACTCCACGTCTGTCTATAATTTGAAGCATTTGAGCTTTTACCAGCTTTTACAAATGAAAATGTATACTTTGGCTATTATACAGTCATCTTTAAGAAACCTGCTTTACAAATGTAATGTCTCAAATGAATGAAATTAATAAATTTAATGAAAGACATTTTACAAAACATTTAGATGTAGATTTAGAGCCCTAATAAACAAGCCAGAGATGACAGTGGCAAAGGAAATCTCCCTGAAATACCATGGGGTAGAAACCTTGAGAGGAATCAGACTCTAAAGAGAACCACTTCTGGGTGACACCAGCCAGTGGGATTATAAATCATTAGAGTATATAGGTGGGGAAGAGAAAGGAAAGACAAACAGTACTGAGAGAAAGTGTAAATCCTTAGGTTATCCATGTGGGAACATACTACTATAATTTCCAGGGCCCTTGTTCGTAAAACCTTTCATAATTAACCACATTTTTATTGTGAAAGAATGGAAGGGTATTAAATAATACATTTTAAATATAAAGCTATTTGCCTTTGGTGTTGACATTAGAAATTTTGAGATTCAAAATGATTTAAAGCTTTCGGAGCATGACATCTATTACATTTCCATTAGTGAGTCTATGTGCAAAAGCAAATGGCTTCCTAATTTATGGCTGATTTATGACTATGAAACTACAATGTCACTTTTTGATCTCCTTAGATTTATTATCTCCTGCCAGGATACTGTGGTTACAACACTGATATCATCAGTAAGATTTAATTTTTTCCAAAACTAGACATCATATATCTATGTCTGCCATCAGCATTTCAAAAATCCCAGCATTAAATCTTATACTTTGTACCTTATTAAAAATAAACCTCATTATCGGTTATCTTCTAGAGGTCTGTTTCTGTCTACTGAGTCGCTATACTGCCATGTTTATAGAGAATGCAGCTCTGTGCTCATGGTGTGTGTCTGAGCAGCTTGATGCCCAAGAGATGTCTGGTGTTGGGAATTGGTGCAGACGTTATGTTTCATTGTATTCAAGATCTCAGTCCCCCAGCAGATGAGCACACATTACCATGTCAAATAAATGGGGAGGATTTTGATTGTGTGTAAATGTGGCCTATGTACGGAGACTGAATAGAGCTCAGAAAGCAAGGTCATACAGATGCTTATTACACATCCTCTTAATAATGGCAGTACAGTATAAAGCTTCACTTACAATCAAAATGAATTGCATAGGTAGCTTGGTGCCAGATCTTGTGCATTGTGATGGTTTACAGTTAAATCTGTGGAGCTTAATACAATCATGCTCTCTATACATCCTGAGACTATCTCTTAGGAACATCCTTCTGTCACAGATCATTTTTGTTTAGGTCCAACAAAAATTCCAACAAGAGTATATATATATATATAACAAAAATTTTAATCTGTATAAAGTGCTTATTCACAACTCCATGCCAAAATTACATTCAAAAACTAATAAACACTTTTGAATGAGTTATTATCGCACCTAATGGACAACAGAATGGTAACTGGTGCTAATAGAGAAGGATAGGGCCAGGAATCATTCTGCACCATGCACAATGAATAAGTGGGGAAGGATTAGTTGGTTATCACTGGGTTGCCAGATTGGGCTTCTTTTAAAATACTAGCTTTTGGATTAGCTTCTGGTCTTTGACATGTAGCTAGACTGGATATTGTTCTGAAGTGATATTACCCAGGAGGATATTTCCTGACAGGGAAACATGGATAAACCAGGTATGTATTGCATCAACCACAAAGTAATTGTACAAGACATACACTACCAGTCAAAAGTTTGGACACATCTTCTAATCCCATGGTTTTTCCTGATGTTTATTTCTTTCTACATTGTAAAACAATGCTGAAGGCGGCTGAAATACACAATAATCTCGTTTGAACAGTTGATATTGAGATATGTCTGCTACTTATGCTCTGTAAAGCCTTCATAACGGCTCTAATCTGAGGTGCTGTTAATTGGTGATTTCTGAGGCTGGTAACTCTAAATGAACTTCTCCTCTGCAGCAGAGGTAAATTTTGGTCTTGCTTTCCTGGGATGGTCTTCATGTGAGCCAGTTTCATCATGGTGCTTGAAGGGTTTTGCAAATGCACTTGGAAATACTGTTCTTGCAAGAACTATTCCAGAACACCTCACCTTCATGTCTTAAAATAACAACTGACTGTTTTTTGTTGTCATTACATATGGATTACTTAAGTCCATGTGTGTTATTTCATAGTTTTGAAATCTACAGTATTGTTCTAGAATGTAGAAAATAAATCCCTAAACAAAAAACAATGAATTAAAAGGTGTCCAAACTTTTGACTGGTAGTGTATTTGCATGAACATTTTAAAAGACCATCTGATAAAATCGGCCACACCCACTGGCACAAATAGTCTAAAGCCTGTAATTAACATTTCTCTTAGAATGTCTGGACTTTTTTGTGTTCTATCTGTGTATCTTAACCATTCAGTGAAAAATTCATAAGTGGTAAACACTAAAGTTAAAAAAATGTATAAACTTAAATGTACTAAAAGTATGTAAGTGAATGTGCAAGAAAGATAAATGTTTGTCTCAAGTCAGTGGTTTTAGTTACTGATGATAAATTTGTTCCCCTTTCATTATTTTCATTATTCGCGTATTTAAGCAGTGTGCTATCTCAGCTCCTATGCGAAGCATTGTTTCTGTGAGCTACTTGCCAAGCCTTGATTGATTCTCTGTTTAGTTTGCCTAGTATAGTACCATGGCCAGCCCATTGACCTCGTTATTAAAAGGTAAACCACAAAAACTAAGATGGACGGACCAAGCCAGAACAGCCTTCCATAAACTCAAGCAAAGCTTCTCTTCTGCCCCCATACTCTGTCACCCACGACCGGATTTACCATTCACAGTGGAGGTGGACGCCTCGAACAGCGGTGTAGGTGCGGTGCTCTTTCAACGCCAGCAGAGTCTGGTAAGCTACACCCATGTGCCTTCTTTTCCCGTAAGCTAACACCGGCAGAATTGAACTATGGTGTGGGTAATAAGGAACTTCTCGCTATGAAGGCTGCTCTGGAAGAGTGGAGACATTGGTTGGAGGGGGCCAATCACCCATTTCTGATTCTAACTGATCACCGTAACCTCGCATATCTCCGGGAAGCTAAATGCCTTAACCTGCGCCAAGCCAGGTGGGCCTTGTTCTTCTCACGTTTCAAGTTCTCCGTCACTTATTGTCCCGGATCCAAGAACGGGAAAGCTGACGCTCTCTCCAGAATTCATGAGGTCATCGAGCCATCTTCACACCCAGACACCATCCTTCCACCCTCTGTCCTGGTAGCCCCCATACGTTGGGATATCATGGGTGAGATTGAACAAGCCTACACCTCAGAAGCACCACCCCCAAATTGTCCACCCTCCAAGTGGTACGTGCCCACTGCGCTTCGTCTGAGAGTGATTAGGTGGACCCATGAAAGCCCCAGCACAGGCCACCCAGGCATACATTGAACTACCCAGTTACTGCGCCAGACGTTCTGGTGGTCCTCTCTAAGCCAAGACGTGGAGAAGTTTGTCCGTTCGTGCTCAGTCTGTGCCCAATCTTGGACAGGCCGCCACCTGCCTGAAGGCTTGTTAGAGCCACTACCCATCCCACACCGTCCCTGGTCACACATTTCCATAGACTTTCTCACAGACCTTCCCGAATCTCAGGGCTTCACGACAATTATGGTCGTTATTGACCGGTTTTCTAAGGCCTGTAAATTAGTCCCCATGAAAGGCTTACCCACGTCCATGGAAACCACCCAAGCCATCTTTCAAAATATGTTCCGGAATTATGGCCTCCCTGAGGACATTGTGTCGGATCGGGGCACACAGTTTACCTCCAGAGTGTTGCTGGGGTTTTGTAAACAGTTGGGGATTAAAGTCAGTCTTAGCTCGGGGTAACATCCCCAATCCAATGGCCAAGCTGAGCGTCTTAATCAAGAGCTGGGGAGGTTCCTGAGGGTGTATTGCAGCAGGGAACAGCACCGATGGAGTGAGTTTCTCCCGTGGGCCGAATACGCACAGAATTCCTTAATCCACTCCTCAACAGGTTTGACTCCGTTCCAATGTGTACTTGGCTATCAGCCACCATTGTTCCCGTGGTCCGGAGAACCCTCAGACGTCCCCGCGGTGGATGATTGGTCTAGGAGAAGCCAAGAGGTCTGGGAACGAGCCCACGTCCGCCTTCAAAGAGCGATACGTAGACAGGAAATTCAGGCCAATCACCGGCGGCGCCCTCACCCAGCCTACCAGGTGGGTCAAAAGGTATGGCTTTCCACACGCAACCTGAAACTAAAGCTACCCTGCTGTAAACTCAGCCCCAAATTCATTGGCCCTTTCAAAATTGTCTGTCAGATTAATCCTGTCTCGTACTGCCTGGAGCTGCCCGCATCTTATCACATATCACCCACTTTTCATGTTTCTCTGCTGAAGCCCTATCACGAGCCCCAAACTGCTAGCCTCACTGCCCATGAGCCACCCCCTCCCCTGGACATTGACGGTTCCCTCGCCTATCGAGTTCACACCATTCTCAACTCGCGTCGCCGGGGTAGCCGCCTTCAATACTTAGTGGACTGGGAGGGGTATGGCCCGGAGGAGCGCTGCTGGGTTAATGCTCCCGACATCCTGGACCCTGCACTCATAGAGGAGTTCCATCAGAACTTTCCCCACAGACCCGCTCCTCGCCTGAGGGGGTGCCCTCGGTGTCGAACACCTGGAGGTGTTCCTAGAGGGGGGGGTTCTGTCACAAGGCGCTCAGAGCCAGAACACCAGAGGGAGCCATCGCCCGAATATTGACTGTATCTGCCTACTTCCTGTTTATTCGCGTATTTAAGCAGTGTGCTATCTCAGCTCCTATGCGAAGCATTGTTTCTGTGAGTTACTTGCCAAGCCTTGATTGATTCTCTGTTTAGTTTGCCTAGTGTATGACCTTAGCCTGTCCCATATTGACTACGAGTTTCGGTTTGAGTTTCGGTTTTGTTCACAGTGTTTGTTTTCTGGTTTTGACCCTTTTCGCCTCGTTTCCTCGACTACGATTTTGCCTGCTGTTTATATAATAAAATCTGCAAATGGATTCTAACACCCCGGTGTCCGACGAGTCCTTACAACAACACAAACTAGCTGAATTCTAATGGCTAGCTGTCATAATACTATATAATACTTGGTGAACAGTGTACGTATCCACAGACAGATTACAGTGACGCAATCTTGAAGCTTGCCTGCTGCTCAAATGTCACCTTATGACTCTAGAAATATATAATTACAGACATGGGGTGAAGTAATGTTCGAAAATGTAGTGACTAATAGGTAGAGAGGATGCATTAGGTGAAAGAAATACTCAAGCAAAATGCTCAAGCAAAAGTGTTCTGTACACTTAGAGAAAATACAGCACTTCTGAAACAGTACTTTATGAATATTTTTGTGGAGCCTGTACTGCTTTTCATTTCATATTATCTTCTTTAAAAGACATTTCATCCCACTGTGTATGATGAGAATAAAAATTGATGGCACAATTTCAGTTCAGATGTTAAGTGTTGTTTTCTTTCAGTCTTTCTGAAGTCTTGCATTTGTCAAAACTGCAATTCTAAGGTGTCGCTCTCATGTCAATGGTCCTATTTACTTGATTTCACAAGTTCAATGATTTCTTATTCTTCAGCTTTTTTTTTTCTCAACCTCAGCCTGCTAGTGTTTGTATATTGATTACGGATTTGTGCATATTGATCCTGTCTGCCTGAGCTCTGACCCCTGCTATGGAGTCAATGACTCAAAAAAAATCATGTTGTCTAGACCTCATGGGAAAGAGCCTCTTTTATTTATTTACTCTTTCTTCTAGGAGAAATTCCCAGAAGATGAAAAACTATTTTTTAAAAATCCTCAAACCAGCACCAACAATCATGCCATGGCTAAAGTCACAAAGATCATGTCATATTTTCCACCATTCTGATACTTGATGTGAACATTAAATGAAGCTCTTGACCTGTATCTGCATGATTGTATGCACTGGGCTGATGACACATGAATCGCTGATTGGATAACTACATAAATGAGCAGGTGAAAAGGTGTTCATAATAATGTGATTGGTGTGTGGTGTGTCAGCAGAATGAGTACCTCTGGCCGGACAGACAGGGCAGAGTTAAAGGCCTCTACAGCCTTGTTGAACTCAGAGCTAAGGTTGTAAAGAACACCCAGGCCCGTCTGCAGGTCCGGGTCAATCGTGTCTGGGTTCTGTTGGGCCGCTTCCAGGAACAGCTCCTTCACCTCGGTCAGCAGAGAGCTGAAATGATTGAGAGAAAGATTTATGGTAAGGCAGATACTGATCAGAGACTGAAATCACTAGCATCTACACTGCACAAAATAAATTATTTTAGCTGCTATATAGAACCACTCCAGGCGTTTTAGAGTTGAAGAAAAGAGTGTGAGTTATTTTGTTTACTGAAATGAATCATCGAATATCAATCCTGTAAACCAGCCCAATCATTTTTAACCTTCTGCCAAGCCAGTTGTAACATTTATTTTAAAATTAATAATTCATATTATTTTCATACGAGTTCTTTGTTCTTCTTCTTCTTTCGTCTGCTCCCTGTTCGGGGTCGCCACAGCGGATCATTTTGTTCCACATGTTTCGATTTGGCACAGATGCCTTTCCTGACACAACCCTCCCATTTTAATCTGGGCTTTGGACCAGCACTGAGAGTTAACTTTTAGTCTCAGTGGGTGGGTTAGCGCCCTTTGAATTGAATTGAATTGAACCTGGGCAACAGCAATGAGAACGCAGGATCCTGCTGCTGGATCACCAGGAGGCATTATTTTTATATGAGTAATCAACAATAGAAAAATACTGACAGTAGTAGACTTTGGGGATTGTCCTTTGTGTGTGTTCACAGGTGGGAGTGTAAATAAATAAAATAAATAAATAAATAAAAAATCATATTTGTAAAAAAAAATGAAAAGGAAATTAGCACTTTTATTTCAGTTCAAATACAAAAATCTTTAGTATTTTCAGAATTTAACTAAAACAAAACAGTTAAAAACATCTACACGTACACTACCAAAATATTTTGCCTACTCACTGAAGGTTTTTTTTTTTTCATTTTTACTATTTTCTACTCATTTAGATAATACATACTAAGGTAATAATCTCACAATATTTTTTTATATTATATTTCTGTGCAGTATTCCTGATGAAATGTGACTGATTCTTCCAGCCAGTTTCATGAGGAAGCTTTACCCCAGGGGCAATCCCTAAATCTCCTGAAAACACCAAGCTCTTCTGTGCTTCTCCTAAATTCTACATGAAACCTAGTTTCTTGATTTACATTTAAGAAAAGTGTATTAGTTTTAAGTAAATATGATTTCTCCTTTCAAAATTCAAAGGAAATTGTAAATTCCTAAAAAACAGTTTTGGAAACCCTCACCATGTCGTGGGTGCAGAGGAGAGGTGGCGTGAGCTTGGTGAGCCCTGCAGGTTATTGCGGTTCTTCAGGTGGTGTTTATATTTGGGGTTATGTCTCAGCCAGCCCAGTAGTGCCTCACATGCTTCCTGCTTCATGCCAGTGTTGGTCAGGCTCACCGCCAATGCCATGAGGGCCTGGAGGTTGTTGGGGTGGAGCTCCAGACACCTGCACATGTGAACGCACATATATTAAAGACCCCCCAACACACAAGCACACACACACACATACAGTCTGCAGGTCTGAATCAAATGGACTGCAGCTTTGATGGACACTAATTAGCTCACAAGGAGCATGATGAGTAGCAGATGCTTCCTTTTTAATTTACAGGTGACTACCTTCACCATCTCATGAGGTTAGACTTCAAGTTGTACAAAACAAGTGCTTTATG
This sequence comes from Hemibagrus wyckioides, assembly GCF_019097595.1. NCBI lineage: Eukaryota > Metazoa > Chordata > Actinopteri > Siluriformes > Bagridae > Hemibagrus > Hemibagrus wyckioides. Next base: position 13,716,416 of record NC_080720.1, read on the forward strand.
AAGTTAGATTCAGAAACTTCTTTATTAATTAAATATAAAAAAGAGAAATATAATAAAATCCTGGCAGCATAGTACAACTACTGTAGTGTTACAGTAAAGTACCAGTACATTTACATAGCATTTGTTACTATATATTACTAAAAGTTAATGAATACTGAAAAAACGATGTTGCGCAAAAGTTTATAACTTAATAGAGCTTAATAAGGCTTAACAGAGCTTGAAGCCAAGTCATTATTGTTTTTTTCTTTAAGTTCTGAGCAGGGAAAACACAAGTATGGAACTGGTAAAAAGAGTTAAATAGGAAAAAAGCAGAAATACAAGCACTGTGAATTGTGGCTCTGACAGTTTCATAACCTCATATCACTTGAGAGATATGTGGGACTATTTTCAATCATGCTGGAATTTTAATATTATTTTTGTTTGTACCTGTCTAGGATATATTCTATAATACAACAGTTAGATCTAATCCACTAATTTGTTCAGACAAGCAGTGCTCCGAGAGTGCTCATATTTAAGCATCGGGATGTTTCATCATTTGCCTCCCTCTACTTATCTGTATTCACTACATAAAATCCCAATTCTAGCAATAGTTTTTAACATCTTGGAGCACAATGTAAGGAAAGCCTTCAGGAGAGTGAACACCAGGATAGCAGCAGTACCAGAAAGAATCTCAGGTTGGTTCCTTAGAGCCTGCACTGACCAGCTGGCACCGGAGATATTCAACCTCTCCCTATCACAGCTGGCAATTCCCACATGCTTTAAACAGTCCATTATTGTTTCTGTTCTCAAAAAAGCCCCAGCATACCTGCCTCAATGACTATCACCCAGTAACCCTGACCTCAGTTGTGATGAAGTGCTATGAATTTCTGATCAGAGACTTCATCACCTCATCCTTATTCGACACCCTGGACCCATTACATTTCACCTACTCTCCCAATGGCTTTATCTGATGATGCCATCACACACCTCCTTCACAGAGCCCTGAGCCATGTGAACATCAGGTGGGGAAATTACTTTAAATGCTGAACAGTAGTCAACAAAAAGCACTTTTTAACGCTATACATCTTAAACTCACAACCAAGTTGAAGGACCAGGGCTTTGAGCCCATCCCAGTCTCAGTGGATCGCCAACATCCTCTCCAACCTCCATCCTCTCCACAAAAAGTACAGTTGGGTAGATATGTCTCACCTTCCCTCACCCTCAGCAATCGATCCCCCCCTGAGCCCCCTGCTATACTCAGTGTGCATTTATGACTGTGCTTCCCCTTCAAACTCTACCACCATTGTTAAGATTGCTGACAACACTGTTGTGGTGGGCCTGATCTGATAACAACGAAAAAAGCCTGGAAGAGATTAAAAGCCTGGAGATCTGGTGCCAGGACAACAACCTCCTCCTGAACATCATCAAGACAAATAAGTTGATAGCAGACGTCCGCATAAAGCATGAGAGGAGCTACGAGCGCCTTAAGATTAACAAGGCCCCAGTGGAGAGAGTTGACAATTTATGGTTCCTTGGTGTTTACATCATGCTGGACCTGTGATGGTCCTGTCACATTAACATCCTGGTGTGGAAGGCACAAGTCAGCATTTTTACTACCTTATACTCTTAAGGGACTTTAAACTGCCCTCTAAAATGTTAAGGAACTTTTACTTCCTGAACAATTGAGAAAATCCTGACAGAAAGCATCATAGCCTGGTTTGGGAACTGCACCAAGCAGTGAACTCACCAGATGGTGATACAACCAGCAGAAAGCACTGCCTGGGCTACAGCCATCAGAACAATGCACCCTTCTCTCTGTTGTTGTCAGGGAAGCACTTATATTATATTTTTTTCATTTTTCTACTTTTATACAAGTAAATTCTAGGTTATGTAAACTCTATTTTTATGTCACGGACAGCTGTGGAAAAAAAGCATTGCACCGCATTTGACACTGTTTATGGTTTCATGTGTGACCAACACAATTTGAAAGTATTTTTATTTTATTTATGAATTTATAATACTTTGTTACATTAAACCCTTTAAGAGGATCCGGCGTAAAACCTGTGCCAAATCAAATATACGGAACCCCAAACAGGGAGCAGCCGAAAGAACAACAACATTAAAACCTTTACTACATTTGAGCTGTCAGTCAGTCTGTGCTTTGCATGGAGTGCCCTATCCAGCTGTGGCTTCCTTGGGAACTATTTTTGTTGATTCAGCAAAATAAACAAAACATTTGGCCATAATGTCTGAAATGTCAGTATCTAGGCATGCAGACTGTTTTTACAAACATTTGTGAAAGAATGGGTCGCTCTCAGGAGCTCAGTGAATTCCAGCGTGGAACTGTGATAGGATGCCACCTATGCAACAAATCCAGTCGTGAAATTTCCTCACTCCTAAATATTCCACAGTCAACTGTCAGCTGTATTATAAGAATGTGGAAGTGTTTGGGAACGACAGCAACTCAGCCACGAAGTGGTAGGCCACGTAAACTGACGGAGCGGGGTCAGCGGATGCTGAGGCGCATAGTGCGAAGAGGTCGCCAACTTTCTGCAGAGTCAATCGCTACAGACCTCCAAACTTCATGTGGCCTTCAGATTAGCTCAAGAACAGTGTGCAGAGAGCTTCATGGAATGGGTTTCCATGGCCGAGCAGCTGCATCCAAGCCATACATCACCAAGTGCAATGCAAAGCGTCGGATGCAGTGGTGTAAAGCACGTCGCCACTGGACTCTAGAGCAGTGGAGACGCGTTCTCTGGAGTGACGAATCGCGCTTCTCCATCTGGCAATCTGATGGACGAGTCTGGGTTTGGCGGTTGCCAGGAGAACGGTACTTGTCTGACTGCATTGTGCCAAGTGTAAAGTTTGGTGGAGGGGGGGTTATGGTGTGGGGTTGTTTTTCAGGAGCTGGGCTTGGCCCCTTAGTTCCAGTGAAAAGAACTCTGAATGCTTCAGCATACCAAGACATTTTGGACAATTCCATGCTCCCAACTTTGTGGGAACAGTTTGGAGTTGGCCCCTTCCTCTTCCAACATGACTGTGCACCAGTGCACAAAGCAAGGTCCATAAAGACATGGATGACAGAGTCTGGTGTGGATGAACTTGACTGGCCTGCACAGAGTCCTGACCTCAACCCAATAGAACACCTTTGGGATGAATTAGAGCGGAGACTGAGAGCCAGGCCTTCTCGTCCAACATCAGTGTGTGACCTCACAAATGCGCTTCTGGAAGAATGGTCAAAAATTCCCATAAACACACTCCTAAACCTTGTGGACAGCCTTCCCAGAAGAGTTGAAGCTGTTATAGCTGCAAAGGGTGGACCGACGTCATATTGAACCCTATGGATTAGGAATGGGATGTCACTTAAGTTCATATGCGAGTCAAGGCAGGTGAGCGAATACTTTTGGCAATATAGTGTATATATATATATATATATATATATATATATATATATATATATATATATATATATATATATATATAAAATACTGGTAAAAGAACATAATTTTTTCCACAAAATGGTAAAATAGTAAAACACAAATTTTATTAGAAAGTTAAAAAGTCTTATATTATACTACAGAATAGAATATTTGCTGGGGCAGGGTGAATATTGAGCTTTGCGAGTGTAACCGGTGATTAACACAATCAGATGGGTTTTCACAGCTGACTGCTCAGAGGAACCTCGTGTAAGATTATGGCTCCTTTGTCTGCAATAACTGTAATCTCCCAAAGGTCTTGCTGCTTATAAAATACAATGTTAATAGGATCAATAATTTCTGTACATAAAAAGCAGGAGAGCAGACGGCACAGAAATACATTCTTTTCCGCGTAGATAATTATGCAAATAAGAACAAAACATTCTTATCTTTGTGCATGTGATTTTCACATAGCTATCTATGGCTAATCTCCAATAAAACAGAAAAAGTAAATTGCGATGATTAAACTGTTAATGTGTTCATTAGTCACAACCACACGCCACAACCAAAGGATAATTTCTTCTTATCAGTAGTATAAGGATTAATTTTTCATTTTAATCACACCATTTTCTTCCGATTTTTCGTTTTCTAGTGTGCTTTAACTAGTTCAACCATGTTAAAGAGCAAGTTCCATGCTACTTCTTTTTTCACCTCTAGCCTTTCTTCATATCATACTGTGTTTGCCAGTGTGCTTTTGAATGAATATTACTCCATGTGAGCACCAGCTTTCCTAACTGGAAAAACAACATGACTCAAACCCTGGGGAGTTGTGTGTTGGCACCTCCTTACCTCTGGAGGGAGACAATCGCTGCCTGCTCATTCTCATTCTCTGCCTGTGTGGTCCCCAGAACTTGCCAAGCCTGAAAAATACAATAGAGATGGAAGGCTGAGCAGCATGGTTATCACCTAGACGCCAGTGAGTGGGGTGTATTGTTGAAGCACATTTCAAGGGATTCTGACAATTTCAAGCAAAGCTGAAGAATCTTGGGTCTTGTCTGTGGTTGTAGAATAAATTTCCATTTTCCATCTTCTTGCTGCTGTTGCTCAGTGATTCAAAAGCAGAATCACTTTATTGGAAAATAAATATACATGAATTTGTTTGAGTATGAATGAATCCTGTAGTGAACAATTTGTAAGGAATAAAACAAGATGTGGTATGCTATTAATCACCAATAATAAATGATGGGATGGTGCAAGGTGGTGCATACATTTATTGTTGTGGAATATCTGTGAAATAAGTGAAAATTCTTACATTATAACTGTTTTTCCATCAAAACCCTAAAACCCAAAATCTCTCTCTCTCTTTCTCGCTTAGCTCTTTTAAATTCAAGACAAAAGCAAATCACAGCTTGCCATGTTACTGAGAAACCACACAGCGCAAAGTTCTCGATTTCTAGTGGCAGAAAACCCTTGTTAGAAATGACTGTTCGAGGATTGTTACAAAATGCTGACACTGGAGACTAAAACTGTTACATAAATATCTCCTTACAGAAACTTCTACTTATCATCTCAATATTTATGATGTTTTGCAAAGAACAGCAAGTTAATGTTTCTCAGAACACTTCATTTGGATCATTTAATGCAGCTACGTTATTATAATTGCCATGACGTCATAGTTATACTAATTAAATTGCAGTGTTGGCTTATGTGGGCCTTCAACAGAGCCAATAGCTCTGGGGTATATACAAGAGCATCAGATACTAATGAGCCTAAAAGTATTCCAGCAGCAGTGAGGGATAATCCAACTTGGTTCTAAGATAGAATATTAAACAACACAAAATAGACTGAATGTTCAATTTAAAGTGAGGAAATGTCTGGGTCTTTTTTCTGTTGACTGAGCCAGCAAAAGTGAAGTGCATTTCGGCTGTCTCATCAGAGCAGGCATATACTCCCTTTTTGAGTTCTCATCAGCTCAAGATTTTTACTCGGTTAGTTCACAGTGTGCTCAAATTTAAACCAACTGGTAAAAAAGCAGCATAGCTGTCAAAGTGCATACCGATGCTTCCATGGTACTGAGGGACTGGTTTGAGAAAACATCCTCAGTTCTTTTGACCTCGATTGTCTGGTTACCTCAGAGTCTTGAGGGTCCTGCAAGATGGCCGCCTCCAGGAGAAGAACAGCGTTTGGGAGATCTCCCTCTCTGGCCTTCCTCAGCCCCTCCTCAAACGCATTTGGCCAGTCTTTATATGGATTGTCTGTGTGGAAGTAATATCCCTGAAACAGAAAATGCTCAAGGCGTTATAACCTGATATACTGAGATGAAATTTAAATAGCTGTTTTAAAAGATAAATACATGGGCCTTAAGGCGTGGCTCAATGTGATGTGGTATACCTTTTCATGAGGAGATACGGTCGAGGGAATCTGGGCCTGCTCATTCTCTGTGAGCCAGTTTCTGCGAGCCAGTTCTTCCCACTCAGCTTGCATCTTGTCCCAGAACTCAGTATCTGACTGAAAAACACATTCGAACCAAGAAGAGTTGAACATGAACTTCACAGATCTGCATCAGCCAAACTCCCTGCAGTGAATAATGAATCATTGTACATTAATATTGATGAATGGAAGACTTGAAGTTGGAACTTTGCTATGATTTCTGATTGCGTGTAAGAACAGAAAGTGAGTTACTGTACTAAAGTAGCCTGGTGATTTCATTTTTTGGCAAATATGTCACTGTCATTTAAGTATGTAAAGTCTGGACACTCTTTCTAGGTATATTTATAATGTCTCAAACTATTTCAAACAATTTTTTGAACAATTTAACACCAAATTGTTGACCACTGGCTCTATTAATATACAAGTCATCTACCTCTTAAACTGCCCACTGGGTCTGAGAACCACTCGGGTGATGGTGGCTGAGTAGTTCTTTGAGCTATGACAAATTAGATGGGATGTTATTTTGTTCACCACTGTCCCTTGTGCTGCAGAGATAATTGCTCTTTTACGGTCTGTGATGGGCACAGCGTTGTTAAGCATCCAATTATTATAATTGGACGACCCCCTGTCAACTCTGCGCAGTGACAGTCCAACTAGTCAAAGGCCAAAGTTGAAAGCTCATTATCTCACCTGTCCTGGTGCTATGTCTCTGACTGAATCATTCAGGAGGTGGGTATGGAAGGTTAGGAAGATCCTCAGCACATCTGAGCTGCTGAGATGAGAGGCTCTTAATTCAGTGGCATTTAAAAGTTGGCCTTTGTCTAAAATGTGGAAGCAAGTGCTGTTTATCTGTTTTTTGGGTTTTTTTTTTTTTTTAGATCAGTGCCTGTACATTTCCTTATCAATATTATTCTTCCTTGAACCCAACAGGCTGTGTAAAAATACCTCAATCACTCACTAACAACTAGGAGACAGCTCTGGCAGAAGTAAAAAAAAAATAAAAATAACTTGCTTTTGTCACTCTTGCTGTGAGTAATAAAGTGAGACCTCCATGAGCTAGTATGGGGCCTGTACAATGAAAAAAAAAAGAAAAGCACCTGAAAACAGTAGATGTCAGTTAAGACAGGTGTCAGTTTGGAAAAGCTCTCCTTATAGTTTGGCGAGTCTAGAGATGGGAGACGACAGATAGAGCTGTATGACTGTAATAAAGTCTGACATGCTGCCAGCAACTCAGCTGCCCATGACAGAGGGCTTAACTGAGGGCCATCAGGGGCCAGCTAAGGACAAGAGGGCACCAACACCAACTGGGGAATGATTCTTTTCCCCCAAAAAATATCCACTTTTTGCCAAGTATAAGCCTTATTAAATTCACTTCTCGGCATGCTGCAAGTCTACTGGTAGTAAGAACTTCAGGTGAAATATACACTTGGAATCTGTATTTGTACAAAGAGCATGTGAAGCTGTAGGACACACCAGAAGCCTGGCTTATATATATTTTTAGACTTCTTGGAGGAAGAATATCTGTGTTTAAACTGTAATTAAATCAGCCAAAAAAATTATGCATCACTGACATTTAGACTTTGACAGAAGGCTTATTCTGCACTCATAAAATATGCTTCCAGTTGAAGCACTTTAATGCTTCATTGTCTAATGCTCATTTTTAAGCATAAAGCAATCTGTGAAGAGCCAAAAGAATGACAAATGATTGCTGCCTGTACACTAATTTATAGCTTCCACAAAAGAGAAATTCATAAACTTTAATGTCTACTTAAGTAAATATATTCAGCTGAATAATTAAACTCATACAGAGGACGGATCAGACTGGGTTCTAGATAGAAAATGATTGAAGAAAGCCAGTTGGAAAGGCATAACTTGACTTTCCATGATAACAGCTTTAAAGCTAAATTGATTTATACATCATTTATTTATGTATAATATTTAGATGGATGTATTTTTGTAGAATGTACCAAGGATAAGTAGTAGTGTAAGGCATTTGCGTAGGTTTTAACTCTCTATTCTTTCATTTACTTTCAGTAGCCACTTTATCCATGTCAGTGTCTTGGTGGATCCGTAGCCTGTCCTGGAAACACTGGATGTGTGACAGGAATACACCAAGAATGGGATGCCAGTTCTTCTCAGAGCATCATGCACACACACACATTCACAACATGGTCAGCCAATTCACCCTCTGGCATGTTTCTGAGAGGAAGCTGGAGAACCCAGAGGATTTCCACATGTACACAGGGAGCACCTGCACAGAATCTCAGCACAGAGAGTAATCTGAGTTCAGGATTGATCCAAGGGCCCTTGTGCTGTAAGGCAGAAAAGCTACCCGCAGTGTCCCATGCCACATATAACTCATTGTTGTGAATCAATACAAATATTCAATTTACTTAAATAATTTAAATAGTCTAAGCTCAAATTTTGTTTGCAAAGTTGATGACACATATGTATATCATAGATTTATCTCTTACTTTGTGGAATCCTTAATATTAATACTAAATTAAATTAAATACTAAAATGTATAAATAAATACATTATACTAATGATAGAACTAGCTCAATTAGAAAAAAATGATACTAGAAAAATAAAGACAGATTGCTTACACAAAGTCTTATATGAAATATGTGTATTCCTTTCCTCAGAAATTTATCCCTCAAACTTCATTATAGTTGCAATCAGAAAGATAAATGAGGTGAGTTTCTTTGCAGCAGTTGCTTTGCTTTCAGATGAAACACACTGTTTTAACAGGGTGTGGCATTTGAATACTTCATGATTTTCTAGAAGCAAAGCAATTGACAACCTGTCAAACTCTTCGTGGTAAAATCAACCCCTGCTGTGGGAAAAAGCACTACCTGTCATTTTGTATCAGCTAAAACCCAGTTTGATAATAGAAAGCAATTTCACCAACTGTGAGGTGAAAAGTGTGTTGTTACAGATGAGCATCTTCTAATTTTTCTCAACCCTTTGTTGCATTCTTGAATGACAGCGTAATGTTTATATTGAATATATACGCAGTGTTAGCACTCTACTTGAAAAATCAGGGTCCTTAAAGCGTCAACCACACGTTCACATTTTCACGATAATATTTGCCTACTGCTTAAGTGGTGTAGACCACTGCTACGCTAGTCATATTAAGTAAAAATAAATGACCTGTACCTGCACTAATGGCACTGTCACTGAGAGGTGCAGCCCACCTCATGTTCAGCTGATTCTCACCTGCTGTTGCTCCTACTTGCTCCTAATGAGAGCAGCATGGCTTCATTTGCACATTGTCTTTTGTACATGCAGAAAAAAAAGGACCTGGGTGGCCAAAGCTCTTCTCCCCTGGTGATCTATTTTTCAGAGCGCAGCAAATTAAAAAATATGAGGTAAGCATTTTAAAGGGTCTGACCACCCTTGCAGGTCATTCAACTTTCCTGGGAAGCATTATTCTGGAAAGGTAGCATAACCACAAATTTCTTTGTATCCTGCTCTAATGTGCTGCACTGGCTGGAGCTTAACAGCTATTCATTTTTAGTCCCTGTGCTATTTCTTTGTTCCGGACAGCCAGCAATTACACAAATGAAATGGATTGGAAAAAAGCCTGCATGCCACAGGAAGTAGATTTCCAGGCAACTAAGCCCAGCACAAGGTTCGTAATTAGAACAAATGTATGCAGATAAGAAGCTACACAGAACGCTCAGCTTTGAGAGACACTGGAAGCTTAAGTGTCTCAGTATGCAGGATGCCATGATCAATGAATCTTCCATTTGCACTCGAGTGCCCCAGGGTAAGGTTGCTTTATTATTGGAAATAATATCGTCCACTCCCTCACAAACTCACTCAGCACTGCAGCAAACTGGAGGCACTCTAAAGTGTTTCATGTGATAATATAAAAATGGTGTCTGGAGTGTTCCTTCTGGAGCACCCCTGTCAGTCCTGTATCTCCTTGAAGTGTGTCCTCTTTCAGTCATTTATAGTCACCAATCATTTGTCTATGGCCTTCTAGTACCCTGCAATTGCAACCACATGTAATATAATACCAAATGGGTCTTTTACAACCACGAGAGCAGGCGGGGTCAGAGCAAGATACATATCAACACCTTCAGTCTAGTAATCCAAAGTTTTTAATTTCATGTTGCAGGCTGTAAGTGATTAAAACTTAATATTAAGAATGTGAGACATAGGTGCCATGATGGTGCATATGGGTTTCTTCCAGCTTCCTGGTTTTCCTTCAAACAATAATTTTCTATGTGGTCTGGCTGGGGTAAATTAACCCTTAGTTGACCAAGAGCGTGCATGGTGCTCTGTGATAGACAGAATGTATTCCTGCCTCACATCTGCTGTTCCTTTGATAATTTCACATCTCTTAAAAAATATTTTTGATTATCCATGACAAGAAATTACTTAGATGTTTTTATCTAAGCTATCCATAAAATATCCTTTAACTCCTATCTGCTGTGTGGCTTGTTGGTCTAGAGGTATGATTCTTGCTTCGGGTGCGAGAGGTCCTGGGTTCAAATCCTGGATGAGCCCAATTATTAATGCATTACGTTGCCTTGTACACATACGCAATGACAATAAAGTTTAATCTAATCTATAATCCTGAACAGCTGGAGTGTAGCACCAAGGTGATTAGGGTTGCTGCTTTAACACTACAGCCATTTGAACCCACATGCCTCAAGCAGAAAGGAACAACTTGTGTGCCATATTAAGTGTGATGTATTTGTCCAATGACAAGCTTTATATGACATTCAGTCAGAAATTCAGTGTGCGACAATCATACAATCATACTATCCAATTTCACGGTTGTCAGTACATCATCCAATTATAACTTCACATTTTAAACATGATGAGATTATATGACATTACAAATTACACTGCACAGGCAATCAGTTTCTCTCTCTCACACACACACATCACACACACACACACACACTAAAAAATTGTTATATAATTTTTGCTTATTTTTTTGGAGGTATTGTGAAAATCCAGCACACAATTCAAAGGTCATATTTATTTTATTTCATATTTATTTATTTATTTTTTATTTATGGCATATTCTTTATTCTAGTATGATATATTATGCTGTATATGATGAATATACCTATTCAGATTTTTTCTTGGCATGATATGGTATGCTGTTTTAACAGTATTTCCTCATCACATGACTAACGTTTTTCTGTTGAGTTGTCTGAATTTATGGCTTACTTCCACAGCTGCTTTGGCGCGCTCAAACTCCTCCTCGAGGGACTGGTTTCTGGATAGGAATCCTCCACCCCACCTCTGGTCTTTGGTCAGTCGTCCCTGTCACATGCAAAGGCACACACACACACACACACACACAGTTAAGTTAGACAGCACGAGTTTGACAGCATGTGGGTAAACCTCTATGGTCTCTCCCTTCTGAGAGAAGAAATACTCTGGCCTTGCAGAGCTCTGATGCATTAACAGCTCACACTCACACCCCTCTCAAACATTCTGCTGTCTTCCTCTGACGTCCTTTCATCAGCTGCTCGACTTAAACTGGCCCTGAACTGACATGCTGACATGCCGCAGTCAGTAAATGGACATTTGCACGTTTTCTTTGTATGCATGTATGAATATTGCATAGCTTTATCATTAATTTGAATCAGAAAAAAAGGCATGACATTTCAGCGAGGCACACGGGTAGGCATGCTACATGTGAAGCAAAGCAACTAATTTCATAAAAACAGAACAGAAAATGTTGCAGCGGCTTTGCATAAATCCCTAATATAACCTAAAGCCTAAAAATAAGCATTACATAAAATCCATGTGTCTCACTAATGTACACCTTCCTAAAATCAATCATTTTAGTCAATTTAGATCTTTGTCAGTGATGACAAATGTTACATACTTGTCCATTAAAATCATGTAACACATCTGGTAGCAATTTGATTACTTTCACTTTCAATTTTCCTATCAATTGCTCTGTCCATTAGTCCTTGACACTTCTGTTCTTCGGATAATTAAAGAGAAGTCTTTTTTTTGCAATAGCAAAAAGTTATCTTACCAAGAGAAAATGAAATGAAAAGTGAAAAGTGTATGTCTCCTATTACAAGATTAGAAATTGTCTTATTCTATTGATTTTGTTTCTTTCAAGACATAAATGGTTGAAACAAGCAAAGCAACTGCAGAAAGGATAAATGAGCAAACACATCTAGATATAACCGTTAAATTCTTGACATTTTAAAATTAAATGAAATTGAACTGAAAATGTCAAAATTCGTTCAATTTGCCTATATTCAAGAAATTTTTACATGCTAAGATATAATTTTTTGTGAATTATGGATACCTTTTAATAATGCTTGGAGCCCCTGCCTATCAAAGGCAGACCTTTGCTACTTGAATTCAATCTTCTGTATAAGTAAGTCTCACTGAACAAAGAGCACAGAAGGGGGTGTTTTGGTCCTGCCTCACTGGACATTCAGCAATTGCCAGGGTTAAGGTATTAAATGGATTTCAGGAAGTTATAATGGAGATCTCTGAGCAGACAATCAGTCCTGCTTTAGCATGCTGTAACCCTAGCCTGTGTCTTGATGACTAATGTGCTCCATCAAACTCTGAGTCAGAGCAACAATTACCCTAAACATTGCCCTTTCCATTTCTGTGGCCCCTCACTGCTAAGAACCCAATCAACTAAGACTTACACTGATGTGAGCAACTACTGTGCAAAATGGATCCGCATGGCAGGCTGATCTGAAGGAAACTTTTAGAATGCCATTTATGTCATTTTCAGCTTGTAGAACACATTCATAATATCCCGCAGATTCACTTACATTCATTGCTGGATTTGATATGTGACGAAAATAATAAAGACCTACATTTTTTTGCACTTGGTTTCAGGTAATATTTGGTTGCTTTCTGAGCAAAAAAATCTTGTGTGTCTACTGTTGTACAATTTGCCTAAATGAGCACTTTCTTTTCGGTTCTCTCCTCATACATACATAAGTATGTACACTATATTGCCAAAAGTATTCGCTCACCCATCCAAATAATCAGAATCAGTTGTTCCAGTCACTTCCATGGCCACAGGTGTATAAAATCAAGCACCTAGGCATGCAGACTGTTTTTACAAACATTTGTGAAAGAATGGGTCGCTCTCAGGAGCTCAGTGAATTCCAGCGTGGAACTGTGATAGGATGCCACCTGTGCAACAAATCCAGTCGTGAAATTTCCTCGCTCCTAAATATTCCAGAGTCAACTGTCAGTTGTATTATAAGAACGTGGAAGTGTTTGGGAACGACAACAACTCAGCCACGAAGTGGTAGGCCACGTAAACTGACGGAGCGGGGTCAGCGGATGCTGAGGCGCATAGTGCGAAGAGGTCGCCAACTTTCTGCAGAGTCAATCGCTACAGACCTCCAAACTTCATGTGGCCTTCAGATTAGCTCAAGAACAGTGCGCAGAGAGCTTCATGGAATGGGTTTCCATGGCCGAGCAGCTGCATCCAAGCCATACATCACCAAGTGCAATGCAAAGCGTCGGATGCAGTGGTGTAAAACACGCCGCCACTGGACTCTAGAGCAGTGGAGACACGTTCTCTGGAGTGACGAATCGCACTTCTCCATCTGGCAATCTGATGGACGAGTCTGGGTTTGGCGGTTGCCAGGAGAACGGTACTTGTCTGACTGCATTGTGCCAAGTGTAAAGTTTGGTGGAGGGGGGATTATGGTGTGGGGTTGTTTTTCAGGAGCTGGGCTTGGCCCCTTAGTTCCAGTGAAAGGAACTCTGAATGCTTCAGCATACCAAGACATTTTGGACAATTCCATGCTCCCAACTTTGTGGGAACAGTTTGGAGCTGGCCCCTTCCTCTTCCAACATGACTGTGCACCAGTGCACAAAGCAAGGTCCATAAAGACATGGATGACAGAGTCTGGTGTGGAGGAACTTGACTGGCCTGCACAGAGTCCTGACCTCAACCCGATAGAACACCTTTGGGATGAATTAGAGCGGAGACTGAGAGCCAGGCCTTCTCGTCCAACATCAGTGTGTGACCTCACAAATGTGCTTCTGGAAGAATGGTCAAAAATTCCCATAAACACACTCCTAAACCTTGTGGACAGCCTTCCCAGAAGAGTTGAAGCTGTTATAGCTGCAAAGGGTGGACCGAAGTCATATTGAACCCTATGGATTAGGAATGGGATGTCACTTAAGTTCATATGCGAGTCAAGGCAGGTGAGCGAATACTTTTGGCAATATAGTGTATGTATGTATGTATGTATGTATGTATGTATGTAATAAACTGAAGGTCATGTATAACAATTTAAAAAATGGACTAAGCCATTGTTTCTCAGTGCTAGAGTATCCTTAGTTGACATGGACATTTTGGTGCTTTCTTTGCACACAACTAATGAGCCAGAACTTGGTTAAAATGACAAATTTTTATAGGACGGGAATATTTATACATATTTGACATATTTCTTTTTTTAGGCTAATATATAAAAAGTTTGAGACTATTTCAGAAACTTTGTGAAAGGGAACCTGTCTTTTGGGTTGGATTTGAGGATTTATTGTAACACCTGTGTCAAGCAGACTTGGCAACCCAGCTTATATTGTCTGAAAGGATGCAGAAGGATGTGCTGAACACTAGGAACACTATTCAGCTCTTAGAACAATAGGGGGGAAAAAAAGAAAACAGTAAAAAGTACAGATTAGTCTGGCTTTGATTTTATTGTAAGCTATTGTTTCAACTTAATCCTGCAGCATTAACCACTCATGTTATCACTTCCTAAATTCAGTTTTCCATTTTTAATTGTGCTTCCCCAGTATATTTTGATGATGGAAAAGCTTCATTTTGTTTTACTTTTTCTTAAAAGCATAAATATTTGATCTACTCGCTGGATGAACATTTCCACCTTTTCACTGGAAGCTTTTAAACGGTATGCCTCAAGCAAAAAGCAATTAATAGGCCGTCTTAAGTGCAGGAATGAGATACAGCCTTAGTAAATTGGAAGTTAATTTCAGATGCATCATGAGCGCATAGTGCAAATTCGCTTCAAGTTGTGTTTTAAAGTTGTTGTGGCATCATACTATTCTAGGGTCAAATTCCGGTGTATCATACCCATCTGACAAATCAAGTTCCTGATAAAATATTCTAAGCTGACATCATCAGCGCTTCACCAAATGCTTGTTAAAAATCCGTAATAAAAGTTGTCAGTCTTGAATGTTCAACTGGTTGTGTTCCTTACATTAATTTGTATCTGCTAACCCAGAGTGTCGTTAAAATGTGACCTGTAGTTTACTTGCTGCAGTGGACACCTTATACTGTGGTAAGCACAGGAAAAGACTACTGAATAATTAATGAGCTATCAATCTAACAACAGATGCTGTAGCAACAGGAATAGCAGCCCAGCAGACCTGCATGCTCCAATGAGGACAAAAGCGCATAACATTTGTACCCTGTAGCACCAAAAAACAGAAAACAAAAGAAAAAAAAACTGAACTGATGCTGCCATGACACTGTCCTTACTAAATTATTTACAAAACGCTGTGGTGATGCTGTTGGCATGGCATGGTGCAAATGCATATACCGGTCAGCATGTCATACATAAAAAAGCATAGAGAGGCTTACATGTCTTCCACTAATATACTGCTTGTTGAGCTGTAATGACAGAATTCTATGAGTTAGCATATAATTTACCACCATATATATATATATATATATTTCCATGTGTTTGCAGTATAAAACAACATTTAAAGCATGTAGTTTGGCATGATGAAATTGGAAATATCACATTGAAATGCAGTATTTCAGACAAAAAGGTGTGTAAAACATCATATTTATGTTTTATTGCTATTTCAAATTTTTATATTTCTGTAAAACTGCTTTGAGACAATGCTCATTGTTAAAAGCGCTATACAAATAAAACTGAATTGAATTTAATTGAATATTCGGAAATGTGTACTTATAAATATACACATTTCCAGGTATTTCTTTTTATTGTTTGTGGTTAATAAATGAGAATAAATGAGAATTTTTTTTCTTTTGAAGCCCCATAGAACTACACACACCTAATATGTAATTCTCTATGTATCTATAATATGTATCTATTCTCTTTTCCTTTCTTTACATTATCATGGATCTTAGCTCTTCTACCCACCCCTGTTCATTCATCTCAGTTTAATTAATGTAGTGAAACATTGGAGTTTTATTGCTGTAAATTCTATTCCAGACTTGATATTTTTAACATGTAGAAAATAAAGGTGCTTACTTGAGTGGAAGGGGACGTCTCTGTATCAGCCTTGTAATTTATTTCTAATGAGTTCTTGGCAGCTGTATCAGGTTGCGTTTTGCTGTCAGTAGACCTTTGGGGGCATCATAAGGGACAGAAGCAATAAGACAGTGTTTATGGTGATGCTTGCTTTAGTATGATAGGTCCCCATAGAAACATTTCCTCTACTGCTTATCAGAACATATGTTAGAGAAGATGGTTACCAAGCAAAATCTCCAGAATTTTTGGATGAGCGTCTTTTGTCCAGCTTCCATTTCCTGCTACCGGTTCTCTCTGGATGAGGATTGAGTTCCTCCCATTTCTCCAGGGGTGAAGGAACACCTGCACCCAGCATCCAAGAACATACATATTATCTGAGATACAGCAAGTGATTTATTTTCAAAGGTTTCACACGTTCACGTTTACTTTCCCCCTCGACCTGAATACCTGAATCCAGAGAATCTTTCACAGGTGTACGAGAGCAGGTTTTGTTCTGTTCAACGTCTACTTGGATCAGCTCGGTTTCATCTGCTTTCTTTCTATGAGGCGTGCTCTTGGAGGACATGGGACTCTTTCTGGACTCTTTCTTGTCTTTGCTGTTCCTCCTCTCACCGGGCTCACTCAGGTCTAGCAGGTCCAGAGAAGAGGACAGCACTGGGAACCAGAGATGCGAATGTGTTCAATAGGATGACCTCATTATTCTTTATTCTCTTACTTTTTACTCATCTCCCCGAATAGCATACCACAGTTTCCCTCCCAAAATTAGCAGCACTGTAATATGATGTGAGAGGAACGGCTGCTACACTGGAGATTGGCTAATTTGGGAGAACAAAAACTAATTAAAATGTCTAATCTTAGGAACAACTAGGTTTTTTTTCCACATTATGTGCATAATGATGCAAAATCCTATACAATCACAATCAAAACAAGAGCTGATCTATATCAAAAGCACAGGCTTCTGTCTTTTAATTAGCATACATGTATAGCAGCAAAGCATGGACAACGTGGCCCTTAGTTCAGAGAAATGTCTGCAGCAGTCGAGTATTTGCACTGTCTACAGGAAGGAACAAGAAATGATGACATTCCCTGTTAGCGGCTATGGCTCTGGGCACTCACCTATAAGAGCGGCCACTGTAATTAAAAAACAGCAAGTGGATCTGACAGCCAGAGGGTTCAGAATGACATTATCTTTAATTTTATTTCTTTTTCTGCAGCAGAATAGGTCTAACAGTCAGTCTGTATTTTAGATCATTAGAACCTATCCATGTTTAGACGATCCATTACTATTTTTGTTTTGAGTTTAATTACTTAATGATTGTTTAAATGACAGGCTTCATATTTTCACATAACATCATACATTTGGTGTTGGAAGCAAGCACTGAACATCGTCACTGAAACCAACCAGAGTTAATAGTAGCACTATTCAAAATGCGGTGGACGTACAAGTACATCAGGAAAAATCAATGATAAACCATTATACAATTATTACTCTACATGATTTATTCAATACTTTGTGTGATCCCATGCTTAAAAAACGTCTGTATCAGTGCATGAGAGCTTTGCTACTCTGAGACACCTCTTAATCAAAATGCTTTACATTAATAACAGGTGTAACCAACTTCACAGCAGATCACACTCACACTCATGCAAATAGAAGCAGGATGCATAAACTCTGAAGGTTTTGCTAACAGTTGCTGTAGAGATGCACTCACCATCCACTTTATTAGGAACACTCGTGCACCTGCTCATGTATACAGGTATCCGGTCAGCTAATCAGATGTCAGCAGCACAATGCATAAAATCATGCAGGTCAAGAACTTCAGTTAATGTCCACATCAAACAGAATGAGGGAAATAGTGATCCCAGTGACTTTAATTTTTGCATAGTTGCTGGTGACATATGGGCTGGTTTGAGTATTTCAGAAACTGCTGCTGATCTCCTGAGATTTTCATACACAAGAGTCTCTATACAGCCGAGTTTACACAGAATGGCGCCAAAAAAAAAAAAAGAAACAGGAAGTGTATACTAAATTAAATAAGCATTCTACATAAGCAAGGAGAACAGAAAGGCATCTCAGAATTAACAATTACTGCATCATTTCAGAGATCAGTAAGTAGCCGAGCTGATTCTTTGCCATCGCAGTGCATCAGCCAGATGTAGCTGTAGTTTGGCGATATGTTCCATGTCAATTGTGTCATTCAAACTTGAGGCTTCACATGGTATAGCTGCACCGCCTTGCTCTCTCTCTCTCCTATTTCTACCTCAATACCACATTGAACATTGCTGAAAAATGAAAAGTGAGAACTGTCTAGAAGCACAAGCCACACAAATGTATTTCCCAGAGGTATGGCTGAAGCAAACCAGAAAACAAAATAGATGGTGATCTTGTCCCTAAGCCAGCTACAGATTGTCAATTGTTTAAAAAAGCAATAAAAGAAAATCACCTTCCTCTGTGAGGCATATTTTAAATTACAGGAAATTGCTATGGCAGCTGTTTTTGTATTAATATTCAGAGGACAGTAGAGATTGAGGATATTAATCGTTACCCAAGGAGAAATAAAATGGCCGTGTCTGAGGTTTTTCTTAATTAAGCAGATGCGACCAGATGTTCAGCTGTTTATAAATCCTGCATTCGGTCTCCGTAAGATTTCCTCAAGAGAGTAAATCACACTTAAAATGCAGCAGTATCACCTGGGGGTTACAAAAGCAACTGTAAGAGAATTTAGTCAGAGAAGAGTCTTCCTCTAGAAAAACATGATGCAAATTTGCATTAGAAGTAAAGACTCAAAAGCTGTCCAATAATCAAAGCGTAATTACACAAAGATCCTGATATTGCTTTCTAAATAAGCATCTTGTACTTCTCAGACAGAACTAAGTGGCAACACTATATCTTTTGTTCACAGCAAGTATTACCCAGTCTTCATCTTAGAGTAACAAACTGCTGTTTTATTGCAAATAGACGGATCTTCCAAATGAAAAGTGGATGCAATTAGAGCCTGGATAGTGGCCTCTCCAGATGTATACACAATTAGAGACTAACAGCAAAGGGTCTCCTCAATGGGTGTAGATGTCTTAAGTGTCTTGTAAAAGAGGAAATCTAGAATGCATGAATAAGGATCTTTAGTCTTTTTGTGTACTTGAAATAATGAGTCTGTCTGAAACTAAGCACTCTCACATTTCTAGCACTAGCTCTTCATTGAGCCATGTTTTGGAAGCCCAACCAAGTGTTGTTCACTTGAAGAAGGTAGTAAACATCTCACTCAGAAGAAGTATGGAAATATTTATAATGTGTAGGAAAGGTTTTTCATGGCTGTATGTGACATAAAAAGAAAACTGACTTATGTAGAAAAAGGAATAATATACAAATATAATAAAATAAAAGAATATAAAAAATATAAAAAATAGAAGGTACAAAAATATGGACTATATATGTGCAGATATTGCTATGGCTGATATGGCTGAAGTTGTTGAAATGGTTGACTATTTAATAAATATTTATTAACATGGGCACAATACATGTATATGATGCCATAACTGAATAAATGATGCATAATCTTTATATGCATTTATGAATAATGAACTTGCAGAAGCATGTCCTCTTGTTTGTTGCCTCTGAGGGCCTACTGCAAAGGTGTTTATTCTTGTTGGTGCTCATGAACATTTAGAGTGAGGGCTGGAGCTAGACATCATGAGAGAGAGGTCAGCTTTTCCATTACCTGCTGTGTTAGAGGTCACGGGGCGGGCAGCTCCATCACACTTGGTTTCGCACAAGAAGTCGTCGATGGAGGGGCTTAGCAAGGGACGGCTCTCTTGTTGTTCACTCACCAGCTGAAACAAAACAAAAGAAAACAAGTGCAATAGTTCACTGAGAGATATATATGTGCATTTTGATGAATGCAGACATCTACCTTAGAGCAAACCCAGTCTGATTTGTCAGTCCCATCCTAACTGCTCTATTTACAGATAATACCTCCTATTCCCAGCTTGGGTCCTGGTGTTGTGTAACATGACTCCTGTATCCTTTTTGCTTAATGTAAGCTTTTATTCGTTCCTTGAAGGCCAAGTTGCAACAGTCCTGACACAGTCAGCTGACATAGTGAAAACGAAAATGAAATAACACACTACATGATGGTTTTGGCATTTCATTACGCACGTGTAAAGTTCATGTAATTAAGATGACGTCCCCCAGCTATTTCTTACGACTCTCATCTTACAAGTCCATACATTTTTGAAAGGTTGTCTGGCCTTCAGGGAGTCCAGCATCAAAGAACTGAGAAAACATATCAATCATCATCCAGCTCTCATGGTGCTCTTTCAGTCATGTTAGACTAACCCCAGTGAAAGGACTTTGTGTGTGCACTGCAGGCATCTTCTACTGTAAATGACTCTACATCAGGAATGTCACTTCTTAAAGATGGATACAATTGTAAAGCACTGATGCTGATCTTTTCTGAATTTGTCCTTCCCCTTTCCTATAATTTCTATGCAGCTGCTGCTTTTCTATACTGCTGCTGTTAATGTTTTTAATTTAAAATAAAATCCATATCCATAGATGCTTGATTTGGCTATGTTTGCATTATACAGCTGTACTGTCATACTGTAGAGAGAAATAAGGCATCTGGTGTCCTGGACATTCATTGTCTAGCAGCTGGTTAGGTAATAACTCACATGTAGTGTTGGATCACATCCACATGTTCTATAGCTCAGATTTTTACATAGATAAATAGATAGATTTACATCCACATCAACAGACAGACTAGTGTACTGGTGTGTTTCAGAAACAAATATGAGCGCAGATTGAGATTTGTTAAAATTTCTGGACTTGCCTCATTGGAGATTCAATTAGAATCCAATTTCACCAAAAACTTAATGACATTTTCAGACCTAGAGCTTGTATTTATTGTCACACAATTTGAATTATGAAGGAATGAAATTAAGATTTCATACTGGTTCGAGGAACAAATTGACAGAATCATAAACAGCCTTAACTTTCTGTTCCTCAACAGATATGTAAATTTAATAATATCTGTTACCCACTGACAGTACTACTTGTTCTTTCCATGTTGTCCGCTAGTTTATTATTAAAGTCATACCTCCAAACTCTCGAACTCATCTTGCTTACATTTCATTCAGCACCTCAATTTACATGTACTGTGCAGCACAGGCTGTATAATGTTACATGATGTGAGTTCATGGATGAGTACACAAGATAAATTAAACTTAACCGTAAATGTTTTCTCACAATAAAACCTCATTAAATGAAACATCAGACAGATATTCAAGCCTGTTTGTTGCTCTGCGCTTATAATCTCTATAAGAATTAGAGCAAAACAGCTTAGCTAGCAAACCCAGACAAGGGATACGAATTTAGCCCGCTAGCATGTCTGACCATTTTTAAATGGGGAATTTGCTGGGTTGTTTTTATTTTTATTATTATTCTTTTGGAACAGAAACAGTAAATCTTCAGTAAATTAAGTGTTCAATCACTTAATGCTGTTCCTGTAGTGACTGTGGGTACATCCCAAAACTTATAAAAACCTAATACTACATATTACAGTAGTATACTACAGTAGTATCCCCTGTTGGTGGCATTTTATTAGTATCATGCCTGTAGCATTGCTAGTTGGTTTTTGCTGCTGGGGAATGCTTCCGGTTTCCTAACATGAACTCCTAGAGTTACAACACCTTAGAGATGAAGAAATTGAGACGTTTCATTTGTCGATCAGGGTTTATGGACCTGTTATAAACAAGTTACATACATTCTGTGAAAATGAAATTATGGTGTCTACCGAAGCAAAACCATTTTACAGGATAGATTTCCTCATGTGGAAGTATGTGATGTACCATGTTATGGATTAGCATGTAGTTGTAGCAGAAACAGGCTGAAAGTTTTATAGATAAATCACGACTGCTTGTGAGTGGCACTTGTATTCAGCATCTGTTAGTCTCATTAAAAAAACTTCATCCTCTAATTGCCAGCAGAATTTGAGGAGAGAAAATCTTTTAGAACTATGCCATCTAATTAGATCATTTTCTCTCTGTATTCAATTAAAACCAATCTGCACTGAATATGAATATAAAAGAACAGGCAACATTGATGGCAATCATTAAGAGGACAGGGTCCGTCCTAGTAATTAAACCAAAATAACTCCAAGCTTTATTGTAATTTGGCAAAAAAGACAGTTTTTTGCGTTTGGTTCCTTGTTTCATTGCATCAGCAGGTAGTTACATGGAACTTAAGGTTGCTCAACCTGAATGGAGAGAAAACAGCTAGTTCTTATTAATTGCTGAAATCCTGATTTGGGACAGGACCTTAATGACACTCAGGAGGGGCGTTTACACAAACTGCATTAAATCAGAAAATCTAATTCACCTGACTGTTAAAATGATGACAGATTATAGGCAATATGTTATGCTACAGGAGCTTAATACCCAAATTAAATGCAGTCATTAGTAAAATATGTGGTTATATGTGGGCCAATGGTATTAACTGACCCAAATTACCTTGGCTAATGCCGCAGTAACATGCTGATGTACCATAACATAATGACAACAAACAAATCAATCTGTAAAATAGACTGTTTTCCATGTTGGCTAAAGTAGCCCAAACAAAGCCTGGACTTTATGATGCTATTGGCCACAAATGTCCATAGTGCCTTGTATCTCTCACAACGTTTGGCCATCACCATTCATTAAGAATTAGCCTATGGTAGTACAGATGGAAATGGGTGTTCACCAGCTGCTAAACCAGCAGGAGGTATAAAGCACTGAACTACATTACACAACTATTGTGTAAATAAGAAACATGACTAAAGGTTAAGGACATGTGCTAATATTTATCATGAGGTAAAACAGAAGCATAGTGAATGGTAGTGATAAATATCACCAAAGTCAACTTTAGGCTACTTACTCATCAGAAACACCCTGAGATGAGCTAGCATTAAAAGATTCACAAACTCAAGTGCAGGATGTGGGGGGCATCAAGGTCATATACTTAAGTATTTAATTAGGATGGGCTAATTAGTCTAGAATAATTTTACTCTTCTGGGGTTTAGACTAGAAGCATTCTTCTGATGTCCTGTCATGCTGTGTCTTTTCACAAGTGCCAATGGGCCTAATAACGTGCATAACTATTCTGCTTACCCTTTCCACTCACTGCAAAATCTAGCTGGAAGTGAAAGGCCACGTAATTACCTATGTTGCCCAACAAAAAACATGAATAATGTTAGCTTCTACTCTCATAACAATTACAGGAACTTGTCCTGATTCATTCTCCTGAAGAGGCATTTTCTTGAGCACTTGTCCATCTGTTGCCTCTCAGCGAAATCAGATGAAAATTTTGTACCTTTTTTTTGCTCATATTCCCTGCAAAGTATTCTTTCCCTTTGTTTACACAAGCTGGAGGGCAAATCGAGAATTATGTAATGGAAAAGCTCAGCTAATTGTGTCGCTCGAGTATGGTTCCTATTGTCATCTCTAAGATATTGTTGTCAAGGGAAACCAGGAGCAGTGAAGCTAGCAGGAGTCTTGAGGGACATAGACGGGGCCAGCAGGGCAGGAGAGGGGGTTAAGGAGACAATCATTACACTGCTTTAGATAACAGTAGGAATTTACTTCCTGCAATGCACAAACTATTATATTTCAGCAGGTCTGATTTTCCTAAAAATACTTTTCCTTCCTGTCTTAATGGTGAAATTTAAGCTACCTGATGTCTCCTATCTTTGAGGCAGAATTAAATCAACGATTCAGCATTCCTCCTGTTTTTCATAGTTGATATTAATTTATCTGGAGAATTGAATAAATAAAATGACACCATTCATGATTTAGAGGTTTATAAGTAAACCTGTCTGTTCTGTATTGATCTTTTTGAAGGTCGACATCTCTATTGACTTTTTAACAAAGTCAAAAATCCAGCATTGCTTGACTTTCTTTCCCCCAACTGTGTTTCATTTCAGCTTTAGAAAATATAGACCTGATGCAAACATGCTATGTATGCCTGACTCTGGTACTGAGTTATGTAATACCACATCTTTTTATCCACAATGTGGTAACTCTATTAGGATTAAACCTAAAAGCAAAACCCGAACATCAGACCGCTTAAACATTTCCAATAAATAGCTGAATCTCATTCAGTCACAGTCAGTACATGTGGGAAAGGCAAGATGTTGATACATAGACATTTAAATATTATATAGATATTTATTAACTTGTGTAAAATTCACATACAGGTATACCATAAATCATTGACAGCGCACGCCACTCAATTAAACTAGCACATGTATCATTTCACAAATTGAACGAACGGATGTCACACCTACAAGAGCTCTGCACACACACGACTACATGCACAAGTTTAAAAAGCATTTCACAAAACAAATGACTGGAATACACAGGAAACACACAAGCAAGCCAAGATTGGCATTGGCCAGACCCAGACCAGACACAGAGAAGCAAAGCGACTCACTATAACACACACATACACAAGAGAGACTGCTTAGAAACATCTAAGGAATTTGGAAAAGAAATTCATGCTGTTACATACACAACTAGAGAATGAAACAGAGACCAAGGTTAGCTGCTTATGAGGTGTAAAAAACCCATTATGTCAGGCAGTGAAGTACTACTCTGGGAATGATTTCTCCTCTTATTTCATTTCACCACTTATATTATGGAACAGGCCTGTCACCTTGTGACAAAGTTGTGCTTAGTTGTGCTAAGATTTGATACAACTAATGTCTACTTAAACTCATTTAAACAAACCCAGTTATTCCCATTTCTGCAGCTAAGACTACCTACAGCTAAACATACTAAAGATCTCCGTTTTATACCCCATAGAGCAGCTCAGAATGAAATAAAAACAGCATGTGGGAATTGGTCAGTGAGTTTTTGATGGGAGACAGATACTATGAGTTTAAAGCCTTTAAAGTAGAGGTTACAAATGGAATGGTCAAAGCCTTGCCATTGGTTAAGTCCAATCCAAATTGACAAGGCCTTTGACCCTCAGGGTTGCTGCGATAGATCTGCCCACCTTGTTGGTCACCGTGAGGAGGGGTTTGCCTTCTGGGGACGCCTTATTGGGTATCTCCTTCAGGACCATGGCAACGGCCTTATCTGCAGCCCTAGAGTCTTTCCCCTATAACAGTGAAATCAACAATGACTTGTGTCAGGACAAAAATGTTCAGTTATTCCAATATATTAATCCTCCTAGGGTGTTTATTCTCTAATGTTGCCCATCACACACACCTTCCTCACATACATCACTCTGTCTGCTGATGCAGGGGCCGTAGAAGTGATGCAAACATCCATAGGCTTGTCTTATCATCCACAGGCTTGGCATTATTATTATAGAGTTCTAGAAAGTCAGTCATTTCTGCACTCAGTCATCACCCAAAACAGTCTGACAGATTCAAAAGCTGGTTATGTAAGAGTATCAAATTGATCCAAAAACCGACCTTTATTCTGGAAAACAAATAATATATACACTGAAAAACCAAGTCACTGACTGTGAAGAGATTTTAACTAAAAGAAAAACAAAGAAATTTAACTGACAAGAAGACTTTTAGTGTGTTGGGTTCCACGGTGGATCCTAATAGGACATAACAAATGTGGTTAGAGATAAAACGCTACCAGAATGCATAGCAAATCTCTGCTTCGTTATTAATATCTGCTTTAATTCAGATCGGCTATGAGGCTGATAGAAAGTTGATTTGATCATATATTGTGAATTGTTACTTTGCTGTAGAACACACCTGTAGAGCACATCATTTTTAAGTTCATTTTTATAGATACTTTGTTAAATGGGGTATATTTCTTTTCCTTCTGTAACCTACAAAACTTTGGTGGGTGCAAAGATTTGTACTCATCTGTGTATTCTTCAAGAGTGACTTGATGTAGTATTTTAATTAGGTGGGAAAATTGTAAAATTTCTGATTAAATGTAATTTCTCTTTCACACAATACATTTCAGTGTATTGAACTTGTCTTTTCAGTGCAGACAAGTCTTCAGTGAATTTCCCTCAAAATGATTAAACTGGGTTAAACCTAAAACTCAAATCCACTTGATTTTCTTTTTAATAAATTCATCTCTAATCTAAAATTAAGTCATTCTCTGTCTTTAGATTTTTAATTTACCATCTTTACCCTTTTAGTCTGTGCATCACCAAGTCAGCCAAAGTGTACTAGCCTAAGTAAACTGTCAGTAAAAGGTTTTACATAAACAAATATGCTATGAAATCTGACGCAAGTCACTTTGGAAAATGGCATCTGTTGAACTCTGTAAATGTAGGACAGACAGTATTTGCTTGCTCAACATGATATGATACAATGATGTGATCTCCTATGTTGCACTTAAAATACAGCAACAGTACAGCAGAAGAAAGTATGGATCAGTCCTCTTTATTTGAAACTGAAAAAGAATGTTCGATTTAATGAAATATATTGGTTGCCATACAAACCTGCAAAAATTAGATATTAGCAGAGGAAGTGCTTTAGATTTTTAATGCATAAAAACTGTTTGCTAATTAAAAGACCTGAACCTGCTACAGCAGATGCTTTAACAGAAATGTTATTTAATTTCATTTAATTTGATCCACAATATTTACGCTGAAATAGACAGGCAGGAGTAATATAAATACAAATATATTACTGAATGCCATTTGAAGGCTGTACTATAAATATAATCATAGAAATTAACTATAGTGTTGCAGAATTCTCCATTCTGATTGTCCATAAATTGCTGAATAATTTTCTACAACAGCAGAATAGAACAGTATTTCTGACTGAAAGCCAAAGCACAAGTTTATATAAATGGACTCATTGTTATACTGTATTGCAATGTGCCACTGTCGGGCCTTTAAACATGGCCCATAACTCACTCTGCTCCAGGGACACTATCACGGCTGACCTGCGCGCTGACCCCAGCTTCCTAACAAGCAGGGATATGTCAAGAAAATGTAATGTGAGACAAAATAAAGGCTACTAACAACTTACACAGAGATTTACATTATGGATGCATCACCTGAACTGTTTAAATTTTTATTACTATTTCTTTAGAGTCTTCAGTGTCAGAGCTTTGTAACAAAAGTAAAGCTGTTCCTTTAGCTTTTCTGAACATGGGAAAGAGGACAGAAACCTTTGCGATTTTTCAGAAACACAGCAAGCTGTAGGGGTTTTTTTTGTTGTAATAATTTCAATTACATTTGATGATGAGTGGAAAACCTGATTGATAACAATAACTTATTTGTTCTTTGTATGTTCTACAACCTCATATGTAACTACTAATGCATAAAGCATCATTCTTCAATAACTTGCAATAACAATTGCAATATGCTGCTTTGATATAAGAGGAATAAAACACTGTGCCATCATGTTATTAAAATTAACCAAGGTTAAATGAAAATGGCATCACATCTCCCTATTGTTGATTATTTTCCTATAACAGCACACTCCATCGTGATTTCTTCATTTCATAAATACTCATATGTAGAGTCCAAGATCCACTTCTTCTCTTCTGACATTGCATCAAACAAAAAGTACTGGAGATCTCTTTGTGGGCACTGATATAATTTGCTTTATGACACTGTCTATTGTTAAAAGTGGTTTACAAATAAAGTGACATACTTCTCCATTATTATCATTAGGATCTATTGTGTACTTCTGTGGTATCAAAGTGCTCTTTTATAGTGATTGGATTACCAAATGCTTAACTAATTGAAATGTGCAGAGAAAGCAATTTAATGTGATTATCACAACTATGATTATTCATTAACCTTAATATATTCATTATGTATCGGTCTACTGTAAGATTTTTATTTCAAACATTGTCTAATTTATATTTGCACATCAAGCTGCATTTTCTATCACCCAATTGCTCTGGACTCAAAGCTAAGCTTTTATTTTACTAGATGTGGCCAAGACATAAGTGCAGAGATGCTGCACAGAAAGCTCTATTCATGAAATCCTGGCAGCCTTTGAGACATAAAGTGCATGCTGGTCATTTTAATAATCTGAATGGGCCATCAACAAATCAAGTTAGCCTGGCACTATGTAATGTAGTTCTTTTTGCAGATAACTTACACTGCACATCTACTGATGTAGCTTTTGAACCAATCAGCCATAATATTAAACCACTGACAGGTGAAATGAATGAAATTGATTTTCTCATTATAATGGCACCCAACAAGGGGTAGGATATATTAGGCAGGAAGTGAACAGTAAGTCCTTGAAGTTGATTGTTGGAAGCAGGATAAATAGGCAGGTGTAAAGATCTGAGTGACTTTGACAAGGGCTAACTTGTGAAGGCTAGAAGAATGGTACAGAGCATCTCTATAACTGCAGGTCTTGTTGGGGCGTTCCCAGTATGCAGTGATTAACTGGCAACAGATGCACAATGTCATGCTCTGGGCAAATTTTGTCTGGGAAACAGAACCTTCTGTTTCCTAGCTTTCATTTGCACGTTTTACAAATTTGTTCAGGAACGGTTTGTGGTACATGACAAAGAGATCAAGGTGTTGACCTCAACTCCAAATTCCCCAGATCTCAATCTGAGCGAGCATCTGTAGGACGTGATGGACAAACAAGTCCAATCCATGGAAGCAGCACCTCCCAGCTTACAGGACTTAAAGGATCTGCTGCTACCGTCTTGTTGCCAGAAAACACAGCACAGAGCCCTTCAGAGGTTGTGTGGAGTCCATGCCTCAACAAATCTACACAATATTAGGCAGGTGGTTTTAATGTTATGCCTGATCTGTGTAAGTGTCTGACAGAGATGAATGACAAATTAAAAAAAAAAACAACAACAACTACAGTGACTCTATTATGCTGTGGGGGTGATTTATTTATTTAGCTGACATGGTTTGGGTTTTGGAACTGTCACTCAAAATCAATACAAAGTTCTCCTGACTGATCACCTTTATCCTACGATGCAGCATTTGTATGTGGATAGATAATGAATACAATCTCTCCTAGTGGTCTCTTCCAGGATGACCCTGCCCCCATTCAAAGGATTAGAAAAATAGTTTGGAAATAGCAGTATGAAGATAATGTAAATCATATGCTATAGCCTTCAAACTTTGCAGATCTCAACCCAGTTAAACACTGGTGAAAGATCTTGACCGATGTTGGATGAGACAATATCTTTTGGAAGAATGGTGTTTGTGCCACGTGTACAGTAGCAGAGACTTGAATAATCATTGCTGATGCGCAGTAAAGCCTGACTGGCTACTTTTGGAATCTAAACATCATACTTTGACACTTAACATTTGTTTTTCCTTAAATTTGTCAGCAGCTTTCTAACTTTAAATACAGCGAGGAAGGAATCGGCAGCACTGCAATGCCTGATGCTTGGTCAGTGTTTGGTCAGTATGTAGTCCCAGGATTATGTAACAGCAGTGTGGATAATGACTGTTAGCTCCAGAGCAGCCTCTGGCACACAGCCTCTGGCATACAGTTTTTTTGTCCACCATATTGATGCTCCACCTCAAACAGAAATCATGTTAAATGGCATTGATGCTGCACATACCATACATTATCTGGGTTCAAGACAAAGCCATTAGGTGGGTGTGTGTAGCATAGCACTGCACCGGGACACTGAGGAGAAATGAGCTATGGCCTATCTTGAAATGAATAGGGAGCTCTTAATGAAGCCTACAGAGACAGATGTTAGGACATGTCCTTGCACAGCACTGTGCAGTAGTTCATCCAAGAATCTGTCGTCCGCCTCAACCCCTCCACGTGGAGGAATGAATCACCCTCCGAAGCTGTTAGGTGTTTGTGAAAAGCTCCACACAGAGCAATTTCTCTCATGTAATCCCCTTTTAAGGCTTCCTCTGTGGACATGTGTACATGAACGAGCAATTCATAGAGCAATTCCTGTCACAAGGACTGTGTTTTGAGAGTGTTCAAAGTAACTCTGATACAAAGTGTCTCCCAAAGGGTTGAGAGACATGTTCAACTCTCTTCATATAATCTAGTAAATATGGCCTGCAATCAATTTAACAGCCTTCACTCTATCATCAAAAGTTGCTGAGCTGTTTTTCCTGACCTGAGCATGCACAATACAAGCTCTGAGACTAATATTATTGGACTGTCAAATATGCTGTACTCAGCCTGGCATACACAATGACTGCCAGAACGTCTTAAATTAGGGACACGGTGCAAACCCCTGGGCAGCACAAATACAATTCTCTTTATTAAAACGGATACTTCTGGTTGTAAGCTCTGATTGACTGAGCCGTTCTTAAATCCCCAGCATACTCACACCTGTGACTCCATCGCAGTAGTTTGCATTCTGTATTAATATGGCAGACTTTAAAACAATAAAGCCATTGTTCTGCCAATACAACACTTTAATCCATGACTGTTTTGTTCCTCAGGAGGAACAGTAAGCAACCAAAGCTTATTGTTAACAGACTGCATTGCATCATGGAAGAATTGTCTACTGCCATATTGTTTTTGTCGCAATTTTAATAAAGTGTTAAGTCACTTGTGGGTATGTGACCTGAAGTAAAGTGCTTAAAACTCACTTTTACATGTGCTCAAATCACTGTAAAACAAACCCTCTCATGCAGTAAGTTTCCTCTTTTTTAGGAAAAAAGTAGTTAAAGCATGCTCAAAAAATACCAGATGATCTCACTGACTAATTTGCTTATTCAATGATTTGTTAATTTTTGTATATTTAAAATACAAATTAGACTAAAGAAAGATTTTCCGAAAACACTTTTATTACTTGTAAATGTCACCTAGAAGAGAGGTGACTGTTCATTGGAAACATCAAATTGCAAAAGTACAACTCACTTAGGCTTTACAAACTGGTGGTCAGACAACTTAACCTCCCCTTTAAACCACTGGAATGCTGGAACATGCACAGGACAGTCACTAACATCTGCTCAGAAATTGCTCTCAGATGACAAAAAGTAGATATAAATCTGCACCATACCAACTCTCCACTGGGGTTCAACAGAGCTCAATGCCCAGACCTCTTCTGTTCTCCCGCTATACCTGCTCTCTCAGTGAGGTCAAATCCTCACATAGATTTTCCTCCCACAGACAATCATGCTTCTATATGGATCCCAGCATATCTGACATTTTGTTATGGAGGCAGCATATAAGCTGAAACTTCCTCTCAGAAAAAACTGAGCTGCCTCACATCCCTGTTGATGCATCCTCATGTCAAGATCTTATAATCTCTCTGGACAACTCAAATCTGCCCATCTGTTACTGCATACAACATAACCATAGACAAGCGTCTTTTCTTCTAGCCTCATGTCACTAAGCTGACTCACTCATGTTGGGTTCTTCTTTACAGCATTATGAGGATCTGTCCACTGATATTCACACTTAGGTACATGTTCAGTCTCAAGAATGGATTACTGAAACTTAATCCTTGCAGGTCTGCCTCTGCATCAGTTGATCCAGTATGCAGCTACACAGCTAGAGCCTGCCTAGGTTTTCAAACTTCACTGCCTTCCAGATTTATAACACTGATGCTTTCCTACAAAGCTAAAAAAAAAAAAAAAACAGACGAGTGCCCACCTACCTTAAAATATTTATCACACCCTGTGCTGCGATACACTTCCTCAGATCCTCTAGCAGTGCTTGAATGAACCCACCATGTGTCAGGATCCCAAGAAGACATACACTATATTGCCAAAAGTATTCGCTCACCTGCCTTGACTCGCATATGAACTTAAGTGACATCCCATTCCTAATCCATAGGGTTCAATATGATGTCGGTCCACCCTTTGCAGCTATAACAGCTTCAACTCTTCTGGGAAGGCTGTCCACAAGGTTTAGGAGTGTGTTTATGGGAATTTTTGACCATTCTTCCAGAAGCGCATTTGTGAGGTCACACACTGATGTTGGACGAGAAGGCCTGGCTCTCAGTCTCCGCTCTAATTCATCCCAAAGGTGTTCTATCGGGTTGAGGTCAGGACTCTGTGCAGGCCAGTCAAGTTCATCCACACCAGACTCTGTCATCCATGTCTTTATGGACCTTGCTTTGTGCCCTGGTGCACAGTCATGTTGGAAGAGGAAGGGGCCAGCTCCAAACTGTTCCCACAAAGTTGGGAGCATGGAATTGTCCAAAATGTCTTGGTATGCTGAAGCATTCAGAGTTCCTTTCACTGGAACTAAGGGGCCAAGCCCAGCTCCTGAAAAACAACCCCACACCATAATCCCCCCTCCACCAAACTTTACACTTGGCACAATGCAGTCAGACAAGTACCGTTCTCCTGGCAACCGCCAAACCCAGACTCATCCATCAGATTGCCAGATGGAGAAGCGCGATTCGTCACTCCAGAGAACGCGTCTCCACTGCTCTAGAGTCCAGTGGCGGCGTGCTTTACACCACTGCATCCGACGCTTTGCATTGCACTTGGTGATGTATGGCTTGGATGCAGCTGCTCGGCCATGGAAACCCATTCCATGAAGCTCTCTGCGCACTGTTCTTGAGCTAATCTGAAGGCCACATGAAGTTTGGAGGTCTGTAGTGATTGACTCTGCAGAAAGTTGGCGACCTCTTCACACTATGCGCCTCAGCATCCGCTGACCCCGCTCCGTCAGTTTACGTGGCCTACCACTTCGTGGCTGAGTTGCTGTCGTTCCCAAACACTTCCACGTTCTTATAATACAGCTGACAGTTGACTGTGGAATATTTAGGAGTGAGGAAATTTCACGACTGGATTTGTTGCACAGGTGGCATCCTATCACAGTTCCACGCTGGAATTCACTGAGCTCCTGAGAGCGACCCATTCTTTCACAAATGTTTGTAAAAACAGTCTGCATGCCTAGGTGCTTGATTTTATACACCTGTGGCCATGGAAGTGATTGGAACACCTGATTCTGATTATTTGAATGGGTGAGCGAATACTTTTGGCAATATAGTGTACATCAAGGCTCTTCTCTGTCCTGGGACTTAGATTATGAAATGAACTCCCTTTCTTTCTTTCACTGGCTGTCTTCAAATTAAGACTAAAGTCCTACCTCTTCATGAAAAAAAAATGTGTTGTCTTGTGTACTAACCCTGAACCCTGAGTTTTTCACTGACAGTACTCTCATTCGCTGACCTAGTGAACCAGTATGAAGATGTGTTTATTGTGGTAAGTTCACAGCACCTCTTTTTATTTTTTTCATTTGTTGGAAAAGGAAGGAGGCAGGAAAAACCGACATATAACAAAACAGAAGATAGACAAACCAGCTTGGCATACACTGCAATCCCCATGAATGGCATTGTTGTTGTCATTTTTCGTCCATATGCTATAAGCACTTCAGGCAACTGATCTAATTATTAATGACACTGAGCCCAACACTAATTAGTACAGCTTGTACATCCAAAGAAAGTGATCAAAGTCAAGGTGCTTGCATTTGAATGTCTGTGCTTGTAGTGTTACAAACCTGCTTGCACATACACTTAACTCATTTAATGAACAGGAAGATGAAATGAACATGCATGAAAATGCATGCATTTCCCACAAGCATGTGCAGATCTCAGGGTGGCATTTTAAGCACAAGAAATCATCTCCTGATTGCTTAAACAATAAAACAATAATCTTTTCTGCATGATTGTGGTACCTGTCCCCGCCAGTGCTTTGATTATGTACAAAGCTATATATAGCTGAAAGCAGTAGAAGAGTCCTCTAACACATTCAAACTTTAGAACCGTGTTTAACCTGCCAGAGAAGAACAATGCCAAATGTGGCAGAAAGACTGCATTCACAACGTACTAACCTTAAATT
Source organism: Hemibagrus wyckioides (assembly GCF_019097595.1). Classification (NCBI taxonomy): domain Eukaryota; kingdom Metazoa; phylum Chordata; class Actinopteri; order Siluriformes; family Bagridae; genus Hemibagrus; species Hemibagrus wyckioides. The sequence goes on from NC_080720.1 coordinate 13,750,189, forward strand.
GTCCTTGCTTTCTTTCCTCTTCAACAGTGATGTCTCAATTTCTACAGCGAATATTTTAACCTCAAGACTTAAGAGTTTCACGATAAATAATTCATTATTGAAAAATAATTCAAACAATCTAATAATGAAGATGATTATTATTATTATTATTATTATTATCATCATCTTCAAAAGGATCTTTATTTGTTATGTTTTAGAAAAAGAAGAATTTATATTAAGATAATGTAGGGTAAAGCATTTACACTAAATATTTTACTTAGGTAGATAAAAAGCCACAGAATTAAAAAAATAACCTATACGTATGTTTTTACACTGGCTTTTAGAAAGGCTTTCAGGATCTGGAGCAAAAAACAGAGCCTTGAAATAATATTTAAATTAGTTTGTTTTGCTTTTGTTAAATGTCCTTGAAAGCCATGGCTATCAATTTGATCACCAAGACAGAGACCAAGACCTGTCACATATATGTCACACAGTTACACAGCAAGTATACTGCTGGTGTACAGTATATATAGTGGTAAATGTACCACTGTGAGACAGTTGGACCTGTGGGTGATCAAGAAAATCCAAGCCACATAGAGGTGGAAGGAAACTGGACATCCCAGAGAAATCCCATGCAGACATGGAGAACGTGCACAGAAACGACACAGAGACAGTGACCCAAGCACGGGGTCAAACCAGAACCATGGACCTGCGAGGTGGCAACACTACTCAATTTAAATGTTTGTTATATAAAGTGCATTTCAACACATACGTACAGTAATTGAGGCTTACATTTTTTTTAACCAACTGTGGATGATAGAAAGTTTTTTTTCTCTTTTTCACTTAGCAAAATTGTGGCTATTTAATTGACCAACTTATCAAAACAAAGCGAAACAAAAATAATGAATTGCATGTATTGGAATAATTTCATGAAGAAACAATTACAGCAAGACAAAATGATTTACAAGCAAAGACAATAAACAAGTTGTGGTGTAGGGCCCATCCATTTATTGGAAGTAATTGGTTCATGTCTCAGCATGAATACAGTTCAATGCAGCAGTGCCAGATTCTCATCATTTTTAAATCCCATTAATAATACAGAATAGCTATTAGCTTCTTAGAGTATTAGAGTACAAATCTCTTTCTGAATACTGCTGTTTTCCACAATAATGAAATTGAATGAAGTGTTTATTGATGCACAGTGATATCATTTCTTGATATTTTTGCTGACTATCTAATGAGTATATAATGACTGGGTGGATGCTGCTGTCAGGAATGTCCTCCTTTCGCTGATGACTGGTTTCTGTGGTCCAGAGCTCTTTGAAAAGCACTTCTGAACCTTGTACAGTATATGACCAGCACACTCTGTTGACTTTGATCCCCTTGTACTTTGCCAGTAAGGCCCATTAGCTTCATTATTTCAGCTTAATTATCTTTACAAAGTCCTAAGAGCACCAATTAATCAATATCTTGATTCTATCTGATGGGATTTTGGAGGCTACTGGAATCTTTGAAGTCTGCGTCACTATTGTTTCTGTGGAAACATACACCATTGGAAAGAGGAGAAGTGCACGTACCTACACACATCATGTCCTCTCGGGTAACAAATTACATCTCAGGAGAACTGACCTGGAGCTTACTCTTAGAGAGGCTAAAGTAACTGCCAGCACATCCCAGAGTACGGTCTTAGAATTTGCTCAGACGTGGCAGTGACTCACAGTTAAGAGGTCTCACAAGGCTTTGACTGGCCTTTTTCATCTGTAGCCCAAAGTCACTCTGAATCCCCTAATCAGAGAAAGCAATGCTCAATTTACACACAGCTAACAAACACAATCAGAAGCATGAACAACGAGGTTAAAATGGTCTGAAATTGATTCTTTGTTCCAGAAATGGGGAACACAGTGTTAGAGTGTGTTTCTCATTCATTTCACAGAACACACTACATGTGACCTTTCAGATATGGGAAATTCTTGAATTTCCCCTATGGGGGATTACTAAAGGGAAATTTTTCTCTCTCACTTTGTCACATAACATAAAGTGGGTGTGGTGAAGGACCCAATTAATGAGGATTCTGGATTTTGAATAACAGCGTCTAAAACACAAGAAGGAAAAATCTGTTCATTAATAATTCATGAGTTAGTTTCAGTGTACCACAGATCAATGCTCATGGAACCCTTAAGGACGAAGTTCACTTGCTTGTTTTTAAATAGTAAATAAAAATGATTACTATGTATGTGTGGAGATGTGCTACAAACAGTGCTTACTCATCCTGCAGTTTTCTTCATAGTTACATTGGCTGAGTCTCTGTCAGAAGCTGGAATATCTTGTCAGGGCTTTTTTTTTTCCTGCTGGTTGAATACTTAATTAACTGGATAGAAACTCTGCTGTACAAAACATGTTTTTTTTTTTTATTCTAGCTTGGGGTAGGAATTAATAGCAGGCACGAATCTATTTCAGAGGCTATTCTAAAATTTGCATTTGCAAAGTCTGTGTTAACATTTGTTTAATATTCAGTTGAATCAGTTTTGCTGAAACATGCTGACCCTAGCCTGACCTTATTGTTGTTTGGAGTTTTATAAACATAAGGGATTGAATAAAAAAGGGGTCAGTGCTTATAAAACACAGCTGCCACCAATATTTAAAATGTAAAATAACAGAATCTCAGTGTTGCATTTTAAAATGATTTACTGTATTGTGCGGTTTTATACAAAATAACGTACAGATATTAAGTGACTTAAAAGATCCAGCAACACAACCTCAGCGAATGATTTTGCATGCAGTGAAATTAGCAAGCAATTAGATTAAAGAAAGAAAGAGAAAAATTTTGAGCTCAGCTGTGAGGTTAATAATATAAACAGTACTTTACACTGATCCCCAGCTTATGATGTACTGATCTATTACTCCTGATCACTGATCTGTCACTTTTATCACTGTTAAAATATTACATAAATGATTGAAAAAATGCAAAAAGGAAAACACAAACAAAAACTAAAAAACACTAACACAGTGAGAGGCCTGATCTATTTTTACTGGCCTTTACCTACTTTTTCTACTCTGACCTAGTGAGAAATAAAAGCTACTTTAACTGTGAGCTATGCTGAATTTTCTATTTTATTTTATTTTTTTATTTGTTGTATTTTAAGGGTAGAAACTAACTATATGAGTGTTTCTCAAATATAACTGCAAACTAACGTTTTTCCATTTGTGATCCATCAGTTTTTTGACAACTCTTTATTTCTTTTTATACGTACTGAAAATCAATCCTTGAATAAGTTTCTGTTCTGGCATATTGAGAGTAATTTAAACAGGTAAAGTAAATAAACTGTTGGTTAGGTTTTCATTTTCTTTTTCTTTCAATTTTGTTGTTAAAGTTTGTTTAAACAATCACATTCAGTACATTAACAGTCTGTTTTCTTACCTTCTTAACAGTCTGTTACTTACCTACAATATATAACTTAATATTTTTCAATCGTAACCATTGGATAATATGACAAAAATATCATATTGATATATCTAAGATGTGCAATATGCATAACAATAAATAAGTGAAAAAATTCCCAAAACTGAGCAAATGATTAAAAAAAGTATCAGCCTGGACACTCTCTTGGTCAGTTAAAACTGAATATAACTTGACAATATTTTGGGGAAATTGGGTTCTGGCTGACACCCTGAAGGTGGTTTTTATTGATGTTCAATGTTCCGAGAATGTCCAACAAGGACCAGCAGGGTTTCAGCCTTCTACACCGTTAACTCAGCAACTATCAAGTTTGTGTCAAACCCACTGCCCCTTTGGCTACCTGTGCTCTGCTTCATTGGAAATGCGACAAGAAGCATGCTGTGCCATTAAGGCTAGATGGCAAGCTGCTGAGCAGGTGTGTTGAACAAAAATAAATCACACCCCAGGGGGCCCTGCATTATTCTTTGTATATCTGGTGAGGGAGGGCTTTTTAGGTGGTGTATCCTACCTGCGTGATATCATGACATATGTGCCTGATAATCTGCAAGCTTGCAATCTTTGGTTACCACATATGGCTTATGTATACCTAAGACCTTATACAACTTCACACAGAAAAGACTGTGGGAGCACAAAAAGGTCCAATAAAACCATCCAGGAATGACCCAGTAAAGGGATTGACTAGGACAGCAATGTGGTGAAGTAATCTGTTATCAACCGATCTATTTCTTAAGCAGTAGGACATGAATTTAATTTTTAATAAGTGAATCATTAACTTAAGACAAGGCTTTACCCTTGCGATGAACATCACAACATATTGTACATTTTCTCAGTGCTGTTCTTCCTCAACTATTATGTCCACTGAGACCTGTGTTTACCTCACTTGTGAATTATGAAGTTTACAGAGATGCTACAGAACCTCACACCTGTGCAGAAACTGTGAAAACTATATAGGTATGATGCAGCTTACTGCTGAGCTTTCAGGGAAAGTTTACTTCCAAACGTAATCTAACACAACTGAATCAGCCAATTTCGTTCTCCAGAAGACCTTAATTAGCTGAATCAGCTGTGTTAGATTACATTTTGAGCTAAACTCTGTTGGAAACCAGCTCTACAGGAAGATTATAGACTACCTAAATACTCATTTTTGGATACCTCTTATGTTTGTGATAAATGCATATTTGATTGCTTCTCTTTGTACAAAATCAGAAGGGTCTATATACTAGAAATGCAAGACAGCATAACTTTTTGGACATGTTTTAGTACACAGGACATATAACTATCAGGGAATATCTTGCCAGGTCCATCCTCTGGTAGCTACATGAACTGTTCAACTATAGTCGCTGAGTAAGTATGGAATAAAAGACGACGATAATTATTTTTAAAGGAAAATAATCCTTTAATCCAGGGTAGTGCGATGCCACTTTCAAGTGAATTATTTTTCCTGTGTATACTTCTCCAATACTACAGTGATTTAACAATTATTATACTTGATACTATGGTATAACAGGTTAGGTGCTACTTATATCTACTATAAGCAGTCATTCTCTTACCAGTCTCCAAATTTAATAATAAGGCAAAAAACACACCACATATAAGAAACTGGAAAAGTGAAAATCCTCTGTCCTGAAGACTGAGAAAAAAACATTCACTTCAATCATATGTTCTCAGCATGTATTTAATTCCTTCCTAATATTAGACTTAGATCATGTAGTCTATCCAGCAGACAAGTCTTTGTCTCCGACCACAACCTATTATAACCATAACAGAAACCTGTCAGGCCTACTGACAGAGCTGCTGTTCTAGATATTAATCAACACCACATGACCAATTAGATCTGAGAAGTCAGTAACACTGTAGTATAATATGCTGTAATAGTCTGGGACTTTAAGTGGGTAATGAAAATCCATAGCACATACCGGAATCAGCAAAGACTTCTAATAATGATTATGATCATGTCATACCTTCCTTCATGATACAAATGTGCATTACCTAGGGCACACAAGTGGCCACTTACAGCACGAGTATGTCATATCCTCCAGGAACTCCAGGGATCTCCCAAAATCCCTGTTAAACTATCACTCATTATCATGTCACCTAATCACCCCTATACCCTGTAAATACTTCTCAGTTTGTTGAATTTTGAATTTGTTCAATATTATGGTTTTTTTTGTTTGGCCTTTTTGGCCTACATTTTCCTTTAGGCCAGGATCATCCTGTTGGGTATGACCTTTTATTTGTTTTCCCTGTGCTTTGACCTTTGCGTGTATAACTTACGGTTTGCTGAAGAATGTGTGTTTCTTTTTGATTTTTTGCTGGATGCTTTGGATTGGTTGCCTTGACCCATTTTTAGTAAAGGCCATTATCTGTTTAAACCTGTATATGTCTCTGCCATGCTGTCCAAACCTGAAATGAGGAAGGAGTGTATAGCAAGGAATAGAAACATGCTGTAGTTAGAAATAGTGATCCATCAGCTTCCTTCAAACTATGTATAGAATCATATGAGCCTATTAACAAGCAAGCAGAAGACAGAAATAATCATTTGCCATTAATAGACCAGTTGGTTACATAAAGCTCTTGAAATATACCATTTTTGTGTTTACTCCACCAGATAATATTTATTAAAAACCCTAATTAATTTTTATTAAATTGTTTTATGTGATTTAATCTCCTGTCCTACAAACAGATCATCTAATGGACGTCACTTGAAGTTAAATAATGGATAAAGATCAAGGTAGGGAGATCCCTCATGAGGAAATGGCAAGTATGAATAAGTAAAACAGTAAATGTTTGTTATGAGGTAGCTCAATTTAATAATGTACCAGTTTTTATGGAATATTTTACTCTATAAACAGGCAGGTCTTATTGGCTTGAATGAGCCCTGAGGACAAAGATGGAGCTGAAAGTGTTGCTCTGTTCCAACTCTTTTTAATCTACTCGCACTGAGCACTTTAGCATAATTAAAAATATGATAAATAATACAACTATTTTGCCTGACAAATGTTTGAAAGCACCTACTCAACATCCTCAAAAAACATGTCTGCATTTATTCATTATATTATTCTGGACAAGAGCTGGACTGGAGGCAGCACTAAACCAGCTTCGCTTAAAACATATTTTTTATTTTTAACATGTTAAAATATATATATATTTTGGGTAAATTACAAAATTTTGTTTCCCAGTCATTAACTATACACAGTTATTAAAATTTATGGGTAATTATGATAATCCACATTTTCCAAGTTTAAAGAAAAATATTTACTTTTCACTTTTTGTTTGATCTATTTTTTTCCCTTATTCAGTAATGGTCAAATTGATATATAAAAATATCCTTTTTTATGTGGAATACACCCACAACTGTGGACACATATGTTCCCTGACATCATGGTCCAAATAAACTCAGTAATCTTTGCTATATACGCATTTCCTCCTGAAGGTGAAATAAAGATAATCCTACACCCACATTGTGTGAGAGATTCAAGAAGATGTACAGCAACAAATACAGTCATAAGACTCTTTATACAAACTTTAATGCTTGCTTCTTTGTCCAGTGAGGCCATTTAGCTCAATTCTGCCTGCAAGGCAGAGTACAGTCACAGGCTTAAATTAAAGTTTTAGAAACGTTTTAAAGACACACAGTGATATGCTTAAGTTTACTTCAATACAGGCATCCAAAGTATTATTTGAAAAATATTAACTCTGCCTTAAATAATAACTCCTTTGCATAATATCAATGCAATGTTATATGCTATATATTGTCAGATTTAAGAGAAAAGTCTGTATAGTTTACTTGTTCTATTTTCATGATTTTCATTCTTTATAACTAAATTAATTTGAACAAATATCTAATCTACTAGCTTGATTATGTAAAACAAGTATGATCAATTAACGCTGTATTAATGTGATTGAATTGAGTTATGAAATTTCATGAGGATGTCACTGCTAACAGGAAGAAATGACGTAGGAAGAAATGACTAAAATTAAATTAACTTGATCCTATCATCCATGGCAGGTTAGATGGCCTACTATGTTACAGCCTCAGAGCTTCAAGGTCCTGGGTTTGATCCTGATTCTATTCTAGGGTTTTGAAATGACATGATAAAATCATATATTTTCTAACCTAATAAGTATCATGCTGTGAAACCCCTTGTTTAGACACATCAGCTAATCCTCTTTGCGGGCCATAATTTCACATTTGTAATCAGAAAAAAAAGCATGTGGATGTGCTTCAGGTGAAAATGAGAGCACAGCCTGGTTATAATCAATAAAACACTAATACAAGTACACACTGTGCTCAGCACCATGTTGATGTTCATCAGTACAAAACGCCCTAAGTTGCTGTTCCATTAATATTGACTTTTGTGTCTAGTTCAGTATTCTGACTCTGAACGATTTGTCATCTAAGATAAGTAGTCTTATCCTAATGCAAAAGCAATGTGTCCTTTTCTGTTTCAGGTATATCGTTAAATCAGGGGAGACACAATGAGTCTGCTGCTGGTATCACTTTACTGCACTAGATTTACCCTGATTACCTCAGCAAAGGCAATTCCCAGGACATTGCCACGATTGGTGACCTAGATCTATGGTGCTCAAAGAAACATAGGCGTATAGCTAAAAAGGAAATGAAGAAAGCCCAGTCCACAGAGGTTACTTCCACAGGTTTTTCTGGTTATTTGGTTGAACAGGCTGCTCTGAATTTGTGCTTAATTTCAAAGCGATTTTCCACGAAAATGTCCTTTTTGTCTTATGAACAGACCGAATCTGTGTCAGGAAAAGCACAGCCTAAAAGATTTGCATAGCAGGCCATGGCACAAGGCAACAACCCTACAAAATTTGAATAGATGCCTTTTTGAAGCCCTTGATTTGAGAAGCCCTTGCTTTGACCTACCATACGTTCCTTAGGGTGGCACTAGGGTGGCATATTTTTTGACTTCATCCTAGACTTCTCCGATAATAAGCCTGCATATAATGTAGCCTTGTTTTAGTTGTCTGTGACCGACTCAAGTTGACTTTTCATTATTTCTAATTTGAAAGCCTGCAACAGCTTCAGGAGATAAGGGGCAATCCTCTGTGTTTCTAGGCAAAGTGGGCTGACAGAGATGTTTCATAACAGAGATCAAATTTAGGCCAAGCTCGTGAATTACAACAACATCAGAGAAGATTTATGTAAGATTTATGTGCCTAAGTAACCACTTTAAACCTCATCAACTCAAACAGAGAATGCCTGTACACACTTCCCAATTACCAACTGGAATTCTATACAGTTTTTATTTTTAAACAGAAGAGAAAATCTTCCCATCAGTGAAACGTGATAAATTACACATCACAGTGTAATACTGCCATATGCTGAAATGTCACATCTCATAGTTGTGTGTAATTGTGCAGCTAATGCCTCTTGAAAGATTGATTTGCATGCTGTGTCTCCAAATGAATTTCACAAATTATGGTGCATATGGTACTTTGCTGGACACACCAATAATTCAAGAACATTTAAAGAAAATCAAGGGTACAAATACATGTTTTTATGCATATATAGTAATATACAATTTACAGCATAAGTGAGTACCCCCCTGTGCAATATCACTTAATTGTCAAAGGATTCAAAATTGTATCACCTCTGAATAACTGCATTATTTCAAAGTTGACAAGTAGATTATTTCCTCTTATAAGCAATCACAAACAAGTACTTAGCAGAGTATATTGAAAACTACAGGCCCCAAAGTAGAATCTCAAAGCATCAAAAGTGATTATATCTATAATCACTGAAACAAAACTGAGTGCACTTTTGTTTTTTTTTCTCTTGGCCTAAATGCATACACATGGTTATAAAATAAACTGTGAAAACCAGGACTTTCTCAGTTTTGGACCTGTGTCTATCTGAATGTCTGCATCATGACTACACATAGAAATGAATTGCCAGAGGAACTATAAACTCTGATTGTGAGACTTCACAAAGATGTAAAAGGAAACAGGAAGATCAATGACAAACTAAAAATCAGCTGAAACACAGTTGCAGGAGTAATCAGGAAGTATAGAATGAACCATAGTACCGATAATAAGAGCCACAGTTGCCATTCTCCTAAAATGACACCATAGAGAGTGCACTATTTGCACAATCTCGCTCTGGAAAACAGACGGACAAGTGTGTCTGACACAGGGGTTATCAATAGAAATCTAAGCCTCTGTGACAGCTCAGACAGTGAGAAGGACATTGCATAACGTCAACCTCTATGGATGGCATCCAAGAAAATAACCCTTGCTTGCTCTTCGGCACAAAACTGCAAGATTACACTTTGGTAGAGTACATGAAAAGAATTTGGATGAATATTGTGAGCACATTCTTTGGCCAGATAAGACCAAGGTGGCCAGGTGGCTCAGGTGGGGCCCATCATGTTTGGAGTGAACATGGCCAGAACTACCACAGTGAATGCACAGTGAAACCCGAAGGAGGGAGTGTGATCATATGGGGCTGCATGAGTGCTAAAGATGTTGGGGAGATGACATTTATAGATGGCACCATGTATCCCTGCAAATATACCAAAATACTGGCTGACAAGATGATTCCCAGTCCCCCAGAAGCTTGGCAGAAGAGGAATATTTCTGCATGATAATGATCCAAAGCACAGTGCCAAAATCATGCAAGAGTTTCTAAAGGAGAAAAACAGGAAAACTATGACCTGGATAAGCATGTTGCCTGACTACAATCCAAAAAAACATCTTTGGGCTATTTTGTTGAGTTGCACAACCCATCCAGCAAGGAGCAGCTGATAAAAGTGAAATTTGTTCAACACTGATCCTCTATGCTGAGGAGAATTAAGCCTGTCATCAATAATAAAGGTGGACATATGAAATATTGAAAAAATAAAACATCTCAGTAATGAAAGCATACTGACTTTGGTTGCACTGAGTTCCTAACGTGTATTTTTAATATTGTAAATCTAACTATATAAACATACATATAAGAAGTTCCTCTAAATTAGACCGGACGTATTTCTCTGCATTTGTCTGGAAACCGACAGACAGAATGTTTCTGTAAACTTCTGAATTTATTCTACTTTTGCCATCATGATTTCCATCATCAATAAAGACTAGTGAGCCTGTGACAGAAGCAGCTGTGCAAGCCCAAGCCATGACGCAACCTCCCCACCGTGTTTGATTGATGTTTTGGATCATGAGTAGATCCATTCTTTTTCCATACTTTGGCCTTTTCATCACTTTGGCTGAGGTTAATCTTGGTTATAAAATGTTGTTCCAATATTTCTGATCACTTGAAAAATGGGTAGGCTCAAACAAAAGGTGAAATGTTCCAAGTTGTTTAAGATATCTAGATGCTAAATGTAAGCTGATATTCTGGTCTACTGTCTCGTAATCATCAAATCTAAATGTCTTCATTCCATAGCAAAAAAAAAAGGACATATTCTTGTACAGTAAATGTTTCATCACAGGGCATGGGGTTTAAATACACCCTGGGTATTATGCCAATAAATCACATCATGCACACACACGTGGAATACATGTTACTTAGAATTTGGCATCATTTTTTGATACATACCTATATTTCTGTAATTTCCTTCTTCTGTCATCTGTGCAGTGTAACCCATTTATAAGTCAGACAGAAAAGCCTACGTTAACAAAACCACAAGACTGAACGTATATCTGAATATTTGGAACAGGCTCAGACTGTAGACCTTTACGGCAGTAGTATGTGTGCAGATGTTGATGTATGAGTCATTCAGATAATAATATAAATGGGAAATGCACTTGGACAGAGTGACATGGAAATGAAAGTTGACATTAAAAGAGGTAAATGTTCCACCACAAGAAATAATATTAAGTGCAAATTATTTAAATATTATTTAAATTATTATTAATTTAAATATTAAATTATTTCATTAAGTGCAGACACCTCAAAGGAAGGTTTTGTGTGAGAAGAAATTAAATGGCATTCTCATATTTTGGATAGTCACCGCTCTCTACAAAATGAGTCTGATAGAAAAATTATTTGGAATTAATATTGACCAGGAATGATGGACTCAAGAGGAACCTCAATGAGCATATTCCGGCATACCTATTGTATATCACAACACATAGTTTCGAAAAGGAAAAGACAACTTTATATACTCAAGGACCTGTCCATATAAAGTGCTACAGGGATGATGTATTTTTGTAGGCCAACCCAGAAGTTAGCATGTTCCTGATAACCTCGACAAAAAGCCAATAGGATTTTTCCATTAGATTATGGATTACTGCAGAAAATAAGCTCTATGACCAGCAAAAGTTAATGATACTCATATCTTGTTCATCAAGATAATATTTACAAATGAACACAACATTTATGAATTTTGAAGACTGCATACAATCTCCAGACTACAAATACAATTTCTATGACTATGTAAAAGAATAAAGTCTTTAGTCCAAACCTGGGCATTTTACGGCCCGCGTTTTCTGTCGGAGAGTTATTAAGGAGTGTATGGTGGACTCTGCTGCCCTGATATGCCCAGAGAAAAAGGGAGCATTTGAGAACGTGCCCCTCTCCCGACACACTGTAACGAGAAGGGTTGAGGACATCGCGGGAAATCTGGAGCTTCAGCTGAGGAACAGACTGGTCAGAGGAACTTTGACCATTTTTCACTGGCTCTGGATGAGAGCTGCGATTTACGTGACACTGCCCAGCTACTCATCTTCTTACGTGGGATCACTGCAGACTTCAAAATCACGGAAGAGCTGGCAGACTGGATTTTTCTCACTGAACAAGTAAAATGAACTGAAAACAAGCACTTATTGCTTTTTGAATGAAGTTGAGCAGTTGCTTATCTTTAACATAATGCAAAACATCTTTTCAGTATTTGTGAAGATTAACAAGTTAAAAATAAAATGAAACAGTGATGCAATGATTGTTTTTGTTTTAAACTGTTTATTACTTCTATATGTATATTTATATTTTCCTCTTTGACATACACAACAATTCATAAATTTACATAAATATTTACAGAATATACTTATTCTTCTGATTACCATTATATATCAAAATATAATATATATATATAATTTATTGCTTTTTAGAATGGGAGAAAATTAATATTGAGCAGAATTAAGTTCAAGTTATCGTTGGTTCAGACCTCCAACACAGTTCATATTTGTTATGTGGCCCCCTGTAGAAATTAATTGCCCAGCCCTGCTTTAGTCTTTGGTAAACTTTGGTAAAAGTTTTCCTTTAGAAAGCTTTTCCTTAAGTGCATATACAGAAGGCATGGGAGCCACAACCACTGTAAAGCCTTAGATCACTCGGCCACGCTACCCGATGGCGCGAGTGGGGTTACGTGTGCGTGGTAAGAAGGTGACAAGTCATTCAGCCAGAGTAGGAGGAAGCCTGGCATGTGCACTACAAATGGGCTGTCATGCGACTAACACACCTTCCACTTCACCAGCTCTACAGGTGACATCTAACCATTTCCAAGGAAAGAGAGAGATCAGCTACTTCTCTATGAACGCCTGGCCATCATGCAGTGCCTGCATCATTCAGTTTATATGACAGCATACCTCAATACATGCATACAAGTCGTTAGAAATGCAACCCCTGCTTTTCACATTGTGCCTTGTAAGCCTTATTGCCTGATGAGGTGGCTGAGAGGTTAAGGTGCTGGGCTGATAATCCATTGTGCTCTGCATGTGTGTGTTCACGTCCCCCCTCGTTGTGCATGTGTGCTTCCCCTTTACCGTTATGTACCTGGGTTTGTTGCAAGCGGTGTGCTTCGTACCTGGTCCATGAGATGGAGTGAGAAAAGCCAGCAGTGGGTCTTAGTGGGTTTCATGACCTTAGGCTGCATTCACATGCTGGTTGGACACAGATGATGTAAGTTCATATGAGCGGGAGGCTAGGGCTATGGACAGCCAATCCACATTGCAAAGCCCCTGTGGTTTTGGATCTTGCTGTTATCGGAAAGACCCTGCTTAAGCTTGTTTGGTAAAGGAGGCATGCATGGTGTAGGTATTACGATTGCCTCACTTTTCGAAAGCACCCTTGGGTAGTGTTGCCCAGGGGTCAAACTTGCTGTATTTAGGCTCCAATCTCTGCGGTTCAAATCCCACCGCTGCCAGGCACTGCTTAAGGGTTGCCAAAGCAGTGTGGGGCACCACAAAGGCTTCACAGTGATTGTGGCTCCCATGCCTTCTGTATATGCACTTAAAGAAAAACATCTAGCATTTTCTAAAGACCTTGCCAGGCTGTATGTGGTGCACAAGTGTGCGTACAAAAATGTGCTCACTCACAGATACAGGATAACTCAGGTGGCTGTGCCAAAATAGCTCAGTTGGGAGAACGTTAGACTGAAGATCTAAAGGTCCCTGGTTCGATCCTGGGTTTTGGCAATTGTCTCTATTGGCCTTTAAAGCTATGTTGCAATTTGTGCCTCAGATTTGAAAATAGCAAATCCCAACAACTACATTTAACATTGCACTGATGTGCAGCCACTTGCCCACGAGGCAGAAATAGCTCAGACTAAAGATCTGAAGGTCCGTCTGTGAGCTCGGTTAATCACACTCCTTTTACCAGGCATTTAATCAAACATCCGATAAAAAAAAACAGTGACAATGGAACCGGAAGTGCAAAAATGCAAACTTCTTTCCAGGTTTTAGGACTAATTTCTACAGCACTCTATAGATGCCATATTTAAATTTACAAATTTGTTAACTATATAGTAAGCATTACTGATAGTGTTATAAGCAATGATGTAATTTACACATCAGTTTCTCAGTTGTCAGGAGAATCTTAGATCTAGGGCAGAGATAGTACTTTCAGTTCCAAGTGTTTTACGTTCATCCTAATGGCTCAATATCTCAAAGATCAGATTGTGTTGCGTCATCTCTCTTTTTGCATCGGGTTTTACTGATAGATTTCATTGTCCAAAGCAGTTATTTTTATGGTGAATATGAGGATGGTTTCAAACAGGGCCTGTTGAACCTTCTGCAGTCAGAGACCACTTTAACTATGAATAAATTTCCTTTTTTATATTTATTTTATGAATATAATCAATTCACACCATATTACCTATTCAAATATTAAGCTCACATTTAACTGTGTATAATAGTATTTTAGCTATTTATTAAAACACACATATTAGATATTCATAGTTTATTTATATTAGTTCTACTTGTTTTTAGTTAGATTTTTTAATTAAGGCAGTTCAATTCTATTGACCAAACAGGTTAAGAACTATAAGAAATTAACAATAAATCAAATTGTTTATCATGGTGAACTGTGATCACTGTAACAAAATAATAATTAAAAAAAAATCACAGCCCTCTGGCATTGCTTCATGGACCCATAGGTGTCGCGAGACTCCCTAAACCAAGGGATTAGAATAAAGCTCTATAATGAACAATAATGACGAACTCTACCATTAATGTCTGTGGTAGGATGTTCTTTCTACCATCTACTGCTGTACCATTCTCACTTAAATATTGTGAATCTATTTACATTCAGTATGCAGAAATGCAAAGATCCATCTGCCTTCCTGATGTGTGACCAGAAATGACCAGAGCTTCTCCATCTGCATCTCATACTCAAATGTTGGAAATAAGCTGATTCACAGGCCACAGTTCAGGGAGAGCTTCAGAAAGATACAGGAGAAGAAGAAATCAGAAGCCTAATACGACAATGGCTACAGGGTTTGCATTGCAGCTGGCCATTTCAGGTCATGTAATGCTACTGGCTCATATTGAATCAAACCCATTGTAATCCCATCTGATGTACATATGTGAATCCTCTGAGCAGGTGACTGCTAGTGCTGTTAGTACATTAAATGAATCCCTGGTTGTCATGTTTTGCCTGACAAACAAACCTTAAGCAGTTGAATTCTTTCCAGCGAGGATCTTGGCCCTTGATGCCAGCTTAAGCAGGGACACTGATGTCCTGATATGTCCGCTCTAAGCCTGGCATCTGGAGAGCCGATTAGGAGAGTAGAGCGCTTTCATATGGGCAGCTGTGCAAGGCCAGATACTAGAATGGGCTTTATCACCTCTGTTTTCATGGACCACATGTCCGCACACATTGAAATCACCCAGTTGGGATCTTTTATCAGAATGTGATGGAATACCCATTTATTGCCATGATTCATTTCTCGGGTTAATTCATATGCATAACACAATTGCAGTGATCCATTAAAATCTCACCTGACATATAATCTCACTCAAATATTTCATCATCCTCACAATATTATCTTTCCTGGAAATGATGAGAGCTTGAACACTATTATGTACATATTCATTGCTAGGGATAAAAATAGCAGAGTGAATGTTTGCTCTTTACGAGCCAGAAAACTGTGAAAAGGTCTGGTTTAGCATGTACAGCTTTGATCGCAATTCTCCAGAGGATTGAGGAGCAGGGGCATCTAGGTAATATGATATTAGTATGTACCCTGGACTCTCCACAGTGCGGAGTGTGGCATCCCCTCTATGTCTGCTGCGTGAACGGATTTAGAAAGCACACTGGCTGCCTTCCACATATCGACTCAAACGTATGGAGTTACAAAGCAGCTTTCTAATCTTAGGAACTGTGCCTGTTCTCAGTGATGAAACTGAGTCGGACGTTTCCCCACTCTCCGCTCTTCACTTTATCTCTATTTCGTGCACATCAGAGTCAGCCCATCCACTCCATCATGCCCTAAATGACAGATGTGCGCAGCTTGATGTGTTCTTTTCATCAGAGCGGCATTGTTCTAAGCGACTGAAAAAGACACAAAGTGCTTGATGGCAATCACTTTTCGGGGAGACCAGAAAGAAAGTAATATATTTTCAGAGGAGCAAAGTATAGCAGTGGCCTGAGCTGTGCTTTTTTTTGCAAGAAGGGGAGCACTTCCATAGTCAGACTGTAGGAGCTAATCACTTTACATGAAGAGTTCATCATGGAAAGCTTTTTGGTAAAAAAAAATTGTCTTCATGCCTGTTTTAGAATGAGAGCGCACTGTTCAAGATCAGATAAGCACTTCGGCCCTGATTACACAAAAGCTTTAAGAGACTCTGGTAATCATGCCATCGGTGATCATTCCCTAAACAAAGTGACCAGTCCACATAGATAATTTAAATCTATCCTGAACTACTCTGAACTACTGATTGAACATAAATCGTTATCCTAGAGACGTGTGAACAAGTATCATTAGTTTGGCTCCCACGTCTTTTCTTGCACACCGTTGATAGGAAATCTGAATAAAGAATAGTTGAGTGCACAAATTTGGTCAATTGGTTTGGGATAAGGAAGTGTCATGTGAGGAAGTGTCGAGAGCTGCAGTTAATGTTCACATCAAACATCAGAATGAAGAAAAAGTGTGATATCTATTACTTTGATTGTGGCATGAATGTTAATACCAGAGGGGCTGGCTTGAGTATTTTACCAAGTGCTGATCTCCTGTGATTTTCACATTCAGAAGTCCCTAAAGTTTCACAGAATGGTACAAAACCAAAAAATGTTGAGTGAGTGTCACTGGAAATGACTTTCCAAGAAAGGACCAGATTGGTTTGAGCTGCCAGGAAGTCTTTAGCAACTCATATAATCACTCTTTAAAATTATGCTGAGCAGAAACGCATGCCCAAAGCATCAAACCCTATGATGGTTGGGCTACAACAGCAGAAGACCACATTAGGTTCCATCATTCTATCAGCTAAAGAACCTGAGGCTATCTTCTGTCTGCCCAGATCAGTCTGGTCATTCGCCTCTGATCGCTTTCATAAACAAGGTGATTCAGCCTGCAGAATGTTTTTTTGCACCATTCTGTATAAAGCTGTTGACCTTATGATTTTCTGCATTGTGCTGCTGCCACATGGTTGGCATGCTTAAAGAACTGTATAAATGGTGGATGAATTCCTAATAAAGTGGACAGTGAAGGTATATGGTTGAAAGAACCAGAGTTTTTCCTTTTTACCGTATTATACTTTCAAAACATTAAAAATGAACAGTGCCTAAACATTACAAAATGAAATAAAAAGCATAATATTGTAGGGGGAGAAAAAAAGCCTGTCT
Source organism: Hemibagrus wyckioides (assembly GCF_019097595.1). Lineage (NCBI taxonomy): Eukaryota > Metazoa > Chordata > Actinopteri > Siluriformes > Bagridae > Hemibagrus > Hemibagrus wyckioides. Next base: position 13,767,636 of record NC_080720.1, read on the forward strand.
TTGAATTGGTGCAGGAAATGAAACCGTTAGCTTTTCAGCTTTATTGGAAAAAAGTGTGCAGCATGGTGAACTGCCTAGCCTTTTTAATTAAAGGAAATATGACACAGTCATCTAAAAAATGGTTAGGAAGATCAATGGTGATGGGACTACAGGGATTTTGGAGAGAATAAATAAATGATACAGTGGGATACTGTTGTTTTTCTCTGAATGCTGCCAACTGTGTTGAAGAGCAGGAGTCCTTGACAGGGCCACGGTCATGACTGACCTTTTTCCATCAGCTCCTCTAGCTACAAAACAAGACAACGGTGCCTGTGGGCAGTATGTAATTGACGTGCTAGGCTCCTGAGGAGTTGTCAGGGCTAGCATGAATACACAAGGCAAAATAATTACGACAAAAAGTCTTAGTTGAGCTTTTGTTTGTACATTAAACATAGTGTCTTTCATATTAAGTACTAGTATACTACAGTGCTGGTTTTGCCATTAATTTTGTCTTACACTGACATTACGATTTTGTCATTAATTTCAAAATGTCATTGTAAATTCATTAACTACAACTTCAGCTCATGTGTCAGCATTAATGGCATTTCCTGTAAATGGTAACATTCAGTTCCTTCCAGTTAGCAGCAAACTGCGTTTCTCCTGACCTTTTCTCTGAGCTCCTTTTCACACAATTTCTTCCACTCGAGAAATAATAATGTGCATTTTTACCTGCGAGCGCCCACTTCTCCGCTACACTGCCTCTACTTGCTGGCAAATAGAGCCCGGCCTTCAAAGGTATTATTTCCTGTTGACGACTGCTCTTTATGTGGTGAGCTTCTGCATTCTTTCTGCAGTCACACATGTTTCTTTCAGGTTACACAGTCTGTGGAATTATCTGCACTGGGAAAAGAACTTTGTGTTTCTTTATTTTGAATTTTCTCTGAAAATTTTGGAAACTTTTTCATACACTAGGCATAATGCAATTATTATAGCAACTATACAAATCTGTGATTGGTGGCATTGTGGCACAGCATGTAGTGTTGGTGTTTCACAAATACAGAGTCAGGTGGCCAGTCCTGAGCTTGTGGTACTGCCTGTGTTTTGCATATTCTTCCCATGCTTATGTGGGTTTCTTCTGTTTTGCTATGATCTCCATAATATATGCTGGTAAGTGAACTGGCTTCTCAAAATAACCTTTATGGATGAATGACTATGTGTGATACTGTGAGACAGACTAGAGTCCGGGTTGAGTGTATTTGTGTCCCTGACCAAAAAAAGAGGTCACTGAATATTAAATGAAAGAATGAAGCCTGAATTCAACTTATAGTCAGAAGCACTTTTTTACCATAAGGTAATTGGTTGAAAAATGTGAGACTGTAAAACTCAGTGCAAAGAATATCTAGCCTCTATATATAACCTCTCAAATTGTATTAAAAAAAAGTGTGCTATGACTCTGAGGTAGAGATTTATAGAGGTGTCTGGGTTAATCTGCTGAGAGCGCATGTTTGCAGAATAAGTGGGTCTGGCCAGACAAACAGGCTGCTTCAGCAGGTGGAATTCCACAGGGATGGCTGCATTTTAGAGCATCGCAAACTACAAGCTGACACACCCAGACTGTGAGGTTAGAGAAGTACATTACATCTCGCACAGATGTTACATATATAAAATTCATGTGCATCTTTCACCAATATCCATCATCATCTTTTCCTAACTCTAACACATACATACACATACACACACACACACACATAACCCCAAATACATGCACTCGCAGGTGTTCAGCATTTGGTTTGTTGATAATTTGAATGATTCCCCATGACTGATGACAGTGCAGCTGACTGAGTGCCTCGGCACTCTCCCTACGCTCTCAGAGTAAATGTGTGCGATTCAGGAAGTACCATGCATTAGCGGCCAGTAAGACATGGCTCACTTTGTCAGACCAAAAATAGATGCGCTCACTGTCGTCTACCATGCTAGAAAACAGAGCATCCTCTGTGGCCTCAATAGCACCTCCATTTGTTTTCTATGTGCCTTCATGGCGAATGTTCAGGATGGTTAGTGCTGTGGCGGTGGAACTGCTGCCGGCTGTGAGTCATTGTGTTTCCGTCATTGCCTCTGTGAAGGGAGGTCAGATAAGATGAATGGGAAGCCTCGCTGAAGCAGCTCAGAGGAGTTACTGGGTTTTTTTTTTTGCCATGCATCTAACTCAATCTACTGTACTGTTCACAGAAAATATAATACACACTTCAAGTGCTGGTGCATTTCTGGAATCTACTGTATATTAGCCTCACAACTCATCCCAAAACTGCTTCTTCCCTACCCTATATACCGTTCCATCATTACAGCCTCTCCATTCTGTATCCATTTATTCCTTTATTTATTCTTCTATTGCTGCTACCAAATATGTATGTTTAATAGTCCAGGAACTGGGAATGGGGAGGAGTGATTCATGCCATTTGACTGATGCTATCTGAATCTGCAGAAGTGCCTGATGGGAAAAATTCTTATCACATCCACAGTAGTTAAACGTATGTGGTAGTCAGTGATGTCATTAAAAGAACAATATTGCCCATGCACTTCACTCTGAGACCCTTTATTAAAATAATGTACATTAATATTGTGACCGATTTACTGTACTTTAACATTTGTAATGCCAGTGTGAAGAAGCCGAAGACAGCATATTTATGGACCCACAATTCCCCTTTCCCCAATCTACTTAACACAGATAGAAGGTCAGCTGGTATTGTACATCATCAGAGAGGCTGCAAAAGGGAGCAGGTGATCTGCGATTCACACTTCTGAAATTAGACGGGAAAAAAAACAACCCTTCGTTTAGTCATTCAGCACAAGAAAGTCTGACTGAAAATAACAAGAAGAAAGACAAGTGAAGTTAACACTGCCATCAGTCTCCAAGAAAAAGATGTTACTACATGTAATCCCAACAGTAAATGAAAGATAAACCATCACGAAAAAAATGCATGGGTGCTTGAAATATCTTAAAGTGTATTGACTACATTGATGAAACCCTGTTCATCCTCAACGGCAGCCATCTCATTTCATGCAATTAAACTCATATCATCTTACAGTAATTATCTGGTTCACTTGTATCAAGAGTCTCAGGCTCCTCATCTTGGCCGCTTTTTCCTTTCCAAACATTACATAACAAAGCTTTGAGTCCAATTATTTGTTTGTGTCGCAAATAAGCCCTTAAAATTAATTTGCAAAATCAGAGCAGCCTTTGTTTGTATTTTCTCTCTGATCTCTGTGGAGCAGTTTAAAAAAAAAAAAAAAGCTGCTGGCTTCAGCAGCCGAAAGAGAGCGAGAAAGAGACAGAGAGAGTGAAAGACAGAAATGAATATGAGGAAATTTAAATAATTACATAATACATCTATATTGCCTTCATCTTTCTTGGCCCAATAGAGTTCTGAACCACTGGATCCCATTCCTTTGTTTGTGGGCTTTGTGTCTCTCATTATTCGTCTCCGCTTCTTTTTATCGTTGCTAACGAGCTTCATAAAAAGCTAAATGTGTGTTAAATACATTTAAACACAATTTAAAAGCTCATTTATCAGAATCACGAAAGCTAAATGAAAATGACTGTACATTAAAACAAAACTCAAAATCTAAAACTTTCAACCAGACTACTGATAGCCAAAAATACATGAGTACGGGTCCATAAACCATGGGTTGTGAAAATTATACGTCTTTTACTGACATTTCAACTTAATGACTGCTGATGTTTAATATAATTCACACTTCAGTCAACATGTTTGATGCACTACACAAATTATTTTCCCCAATGGAGGGCGTATAAAAACATCTGTAATTCAGAGTTGTTTTTTTCTGCAGCAATATGTAAAGATGTGGAGCAGATCATTTGTTGAAGCCAATTATCTGTGGTCATGTGAATGATTTAGTTGAAGTCAGCTTATTGAAAAAAGAAAGCATTTGCACAGACCATTACAGGTTTATTTGTTTTATTTACCCTTTCTGGTCTGATTAGTGAAGTAAAGATATGGCTTGTTACAAAAAAATTGGCAGGATTTTAAAGACAAACAGAGAAGTATTTCTCCCAAGTACCCAATTTTCAAAGCAGCCATATGGCTTGGGCCAAACGTGATAATGTGATACACCGCGACAATACAAAACACCTTGAATGTCTTATTTATAATCATAAATCAAGTGTCACAGTTATTCAGTTGTTTTATCTGCTTATCCAGGAATTTAACTTGTCTGGACCTTTACCACCTTTAGTTAAACAAACTTGCCCTAAATTTTTAATGAAAGTGGCTTAAAGGTTTAAACAGAAAAACTTTAGTATAGAAACATCCATAAATGGTATCAAATCAAACTCTGTGTGCTAAAAGTATCCGAGATGGCTGATTTCCGACCTCTGACCTAATGTTCTGTGGAATAAAGAAATGTCATCATGTCAACTGGAAGCCTTTACTCTTGAATATGATAATACAGAGCCTAATGACTGTCTGTCCCTAAACAGTCAATGTTCTGACAAAGTCCAGATGAATGTGTATGGCCCAATGAATTCCTGTGCTGTTACAGGGCATTGCACTCTGATCTCGGTGAGCTCTTGAATAGAGATGTAGCACTTTAGAGATCACACTTGAAACTTAAAGGTGGAAATTAAAGCAAGACTCGGCAAGCCCATTTGAGCCCAATTATGAATACAGCCTAGGGGGAACATTGTTCTGTTCTTCTATTATGAAATCCAATTTATCTAACAAAACATAGGCCTACTGGCTATATGGCTAACATTAGCCAAATAAAAAAAAAAAACAGCTATTTTTACCTTTGCCAATCAGATAGGAGAGTCATATGTGCATTAAAATCATACTGAAGATTTGCATACATTAAAACAATAAATAAAATAGCAGCACTAGTCAGCCAACTAGGCATAAACGGTTAGATCTGACTAAGGTTCCTTGTTATGGCCACTAGTTAGAGCACAGAAAGTGTTGACAGTGTTTCTGAGCCTTGCAAGGTTTCTTTCAAATATTTTCTCAGTGTGAATATTCACAATATCAAGCACATAAATGTAAATATTTCACAACAGTGACTAAAGCATTAACACACTCATTTCAAACCAGTATTATTATTTTTTGGCTTAAAGGTTTCCCTTTGATATCTCAGGAGACTTACTCACTCTGCCGCACATTTCTCCTAAAATAGAATGAGATCAAAAAGAGGCATGGCATTTTATGTCAAAACAGAGGGAAAGGCCAAGACCTGGCATGGGCAGGTTTCAAACATTCAATATCCTGATTACAGAGCAAACACTTTATCACCTGGAATTTTATAATTCATTTCCGGTTATTCGGTATTAAAATATTTTTTCTGTTAGCCTGCCTGATTAGGTTTACTGGTTAGTTTAGAAAGGCACTAAAGAGTTAGCTGAAGCACAGAACAATATTTGAGTAAAAAGAGACTGAAATCTGAAGGCAATTTCAAAGATTTCTTTGAATACTAATATGAGACCTTTTAAGATTTTGCTCTTAATAAACTTCCAGATGTTCATTCATTTATTTATCTTTAGTTATGATGATCAGGATGGAGGTTGATCCAGAGTCTGTCCTGGAAACACTGGGCATGAGGTAGAAATATACCAGTTATGGAGCACTGGTCCATCACAGGGCACCTTGCACACAAACACATTAATACCTTTATTCACATTTAGGGGTTTTACCATAGCCAATCCACATATGAGTATGTTTTGGGGGAGGTGGGAAGAAACTGGACACAAACACGGGAACATGAGAACATGTGAAAATCCACACAGAAAGTAACCAGACCTTGTGTCTCAAATTAGAGATCCTGAAGCTGTGATGCAGCAATGTTACCTGATAATCTTATCTGTGTACAGTGTGTCCTGGAATGAAAGGTACTGTCCAGTATTACATTGGTTTCTGCATTTAAAACATTTTAAGTTTTCATTTTTTTGCTAGATTTATTACACTGCAGAACATCTCTAGCACAAGGAGCTCAAATCTTATCCAGTGGCTTTATGAAAAAATTGAATAAAATCAACATCCATGGCACAATTTTGTGTTTTTTTTTTTCTCCAAAGGCTTTGAGTGCTCTGCCCAGTATCTCCCAAGCTAGCCTTGCATTTCATCCTCATAGGTAAGTGGCCTCAAGAGAAGTGACATACTTGACCTAATCAGCTTTTATAGAATATTAAAAAAAATAAACGTGTCCCCACAGAAGAGCAGCTTTTATAATGGCGAGTCAGCATTTCAAAAGCTTCCAGTGAGAGGGAAAGCACTGAGATGAGTGCACTAATGGTCTCCTTGAGTCAGCGCTGTAATTATACTTGCTAGCAGACAGCACACCTTGAGTGAGACAGATGGTCTGCTGATTTTAGGCTTTGAAAAGCTGTCATCTATCTCTCTTTATTGTACAATTCTCGGCAGGCTTAGTTATTGAAACTTCACAAGGCAGTGCAGCATTTTACTATGCGTCAGTAGCGTTATCTAAAAACACAAGAAATGCATGTCTTCCCCGGAGGTTAATACATCTAACAAGCAAAGGAAGCTTTTAAAGGCATCACACTGACGTCAGTTGCTGAAAATGTTGGAAAGTTGCTGAAAAACCACAGACAGACTTGTCAGTGTGGCTTATAATACTTTATGACATACAGTTTGTCAGCAAAATGATTATTACTTATGATCATAACTGCAGTGTTAGCCTTTTTAAACCTAGAGTCCCTTGATTTAAATAGAAAATATGGAGTAAGTAAAATATAAAAAATTACCACTGCTATATAAATCAACTCTGCTTGCTATGTGATAGCTGATAAGATCAGTTGTGCCTATTCAGAAAATAGCTCAATTGTTTAGGTTGATTTATTAAAAACAATGTCAGCATTCATATCCGGAAGAAAGAAAATCGTTAAGCCTCTTTGTCTCCAGAGGGAACTCAGAATGGGCATAAGGACCATCTTTCATAAATCGCCCTCATAATTGTGGGGTCCCACCTCCCTGGATGTAGTATATCAAAACACTGCAATACTGCAACACCATTCACATAAACCATCAAGTCGTATACACTCCCACACCTAAACACCAGGATATTTCTCAAGTGTGTTATGAGGTGTCTCCTGAGGTTTCGTTGTGTGAGGCTCCAGATGGGCTGCTGCACTTCTCCCCAACATGTGCCACACGCTCCATCACTTTCATAGGCAGTGCAGTTAAAGGCAACAAGAAAGAGCCCCTGCTGAGCTTTCAGAGAGAAAGTGCACTATAGCACCAAAAACGGTCTCATCAAGGCACAAAAGGCTAAACAGGCTCAAGAGGACTGCATCCTCAGCACTTCAGGATTTGAGAAATTTAGAGAGGCACACGCACAAAAAGTCTGAGTCTTGATTGCAGTTTCGGTGTCTGTGTGAACGCAACTCGGTCGTCTTGCACATCAGGGGATGATGTTTAGATATGGCAAATTCTGCACACAATGTCTTTAAACTCACAATGACTCATTGTTCATTTATGTGAGAGAAGTGTATGGGCAAGGGAATGCGTGCATGACAACATAACAGAAATAATACTAGAGGTTTCACTGTTCAAGCTCAGCAATGAGTGATTAGATCTGATGTTTACTATATGAAATCTGTTAAAGAGAAATACTGAATAAAGATTCACAGAAAAAAAAAGTCTGCTGCTCTTGTGGCTGTCTATAACCATAAAAATATTACACCCAAACAATGAGAAATTTTTATTTTTATTTTTGTTTAATCTTGCCTAGGCTATCTGCCTGCAAAGACAATGACATAAAAAAGCCCATGGGTAAAAACAGTCAGTCTATCTAAAGACGTCTAAAACTTCTAGATAGGTGTAATTTCCTCAAAGAGTGATTGTTAGGGAAGTTCATAAATCAAGTTGACTATTGTATACTTATGTGCCTCAAAAAATGGACTTACTTCTAATCAGTTCAGTTTGTAACTAGATAGCACCTCTCAAAATACCTGTGGTAATCATTCAGTGCAATTTCTAGCCATTTTCACTTTTAAAATGCTATTACATTACTCTGGTTGAGTAATGTAAAAATAAAAAAAGAGAAAGAAACATATTTCAGTCAAGTAGCTTTCAGAACTTTGTCAAAAGTGTCAAAGTTTTTCCAGACTGCCCCATACATATCAGCTTGACAGTCAATGAAGCTGACTTGAGGGAACTGAAGCATGTACAAGGCAGGTATTTCAAACACAAGAACTGATATCAAAATCCTAAAGATCATACAGATTCAGCAGTGCAACAAAAATGTTACACAAGGTGTTTTATCAATTCCAGATAGGATAGAGTATAGCAGCGATGCCAAGAGTGAGATGGAAAAATCCCTGCAACAGATAACAGCCTTCAGATAACCGCACTGAATTTTCTTAGCCAACTCAAAGCACCTAAATGTACTCACCTAAATCTTAAACCACACTATCACTACTGCAAGCAGTAATCATCTAAGGAAATCACCATTGCTTCCAAAATTACTGGATTTTGCCTCTTTCATTCAAGACATCTGGTACACTTGTTTGTTCAAAACATAAAGACCAGATTCATGCTCCGTCTCATAAAACCAGATTAAATTTCTACTGATGTGATGGATCTTGTTCCAGTAAAAGATTAGAATTGACAGGGCTGTTGTTGTGTTGTATTGTATTGTATTAAACATAAGCAGATACATGTCTGGTAAGTGTCACTGAAATAGCATTAATTAATCTCATTATGTTGCCGTTAAAAAGAGAACTTCTGACATGACAAGAGAAACTCTGCAGGGAGGGAGTCAGTGGGAAATATTGATTTCCGATGCCTACTAGTGTGTTAGGTGAGTTGGATGTTTATTATGGCTTTGTCACTGAGGACTGTGTATCTGTCACAGCAATTGTAATAAGTGAAGATCAGTTTCAAAGATCAGATCAATGAGGCTGCAAGAAAGCAATAACTGCATCTCATCCTCAGTCCCCTAATCATAACTCTTTATTTAGGGATGTACAAATTTCAATTTTTTAATATTGGAATCCATGGATTGTAATCTGGAATCTATGGATCTGTTCACTGAGGCATATCTACAGAAACACTTATGAAGTACATTCATAAGATTTTCACTGAGAGGGCATTTGCCTGTGAATTACCTTTTACTCAACAGGGAAAATGTTATTCTTGCTCATATGAGGCTCTAGCAGGTGTTGGGTAACCCTCAAGTATACTTCAGCTGGGATTTCTCTGTTTCTGAATTGCAAAACAACTGGTTCAACCGAATAATAAAAGGCATTTTATTTCATCATAATCATAAACCTGCTCATAAAAATGGTTAAAAAGTGCTAAAAAATATTTCAGGGATCTTTAGTCAGTCCGTGTAGAACAATGTGTTCTGTAAACAATAATCAATTCATTTTTATTGTTTTTATTTATTTATTTATTTATTTTTTATTCTACCGATAAGCCATAACATTAAAACCACTGACAGGGAGGAATATGTATTAGGCAGCAAGTGAAGTGTCAGTTCATGAAAAATTGCTCAGGAATGGTTTGAGGAACATGACAAAGAGATCAAGATGTTGACTTGGCCTCCAAATACACCAGATCTTAATCCAATCAAGCATCTGTGGTATCCATGGAGGCCCTACCTCACAACTTGCTGGATATAAAGGATCTGCTGCTTTGAACGTTTTGATGCCAGACACCACAGCATACCTTCAGAGGTCTTGATGGATCAGAGCTTTCTTTGGTGACACAATATTACACAGGTGGTTTTAATGTTGTGGCTCATCAGTGGATTTTGTTTGCGAAATTTTATACATTGTTTGAGAAAATCTACAGCAGTGCAGTGGACTGTTATCCAGCTGTTTTCTGTTGTTTAGCTACAGAACTCATGAGGCAGCTTGTGACTAATAGAAGAGTTTTTGGGGGGTTTTTTTCTTTCATTTTTTTATTGTTTAAACTCTGTTATATCAACTGAGGGTGAGTAATTTGAACCCTCTGCTTTCTAATCTGGTGAACACTATAAGGCATGAGAACAAAAAGCATGTATTAGATACCAAAATACATGGAGAACACAGACCAGGTTTGAAAAAACAAAACAAAACAAAAAATAATGGATACGACATGACATTAGGCCTATAGCTTAATTCTCTCCACTTTAGTTCAAGTAGCTAGAGTAAGCAGGCTAGCTGTGTCTTACAACCCCAGAGACGAGCCTCAGGGAATGCCCCTACATTCAGCTTGTGGTCTGGTGCTCGCTGTATGATGGGAGTTTACAGAGGAGCCACCCTTTTTCCCTCAACAAGAGCTTGTCTTTTCTAGCTAATGCAAGATCACTACATCTGCTTCATTTCATATGATATATATATATATATATATATATATATATATATATATATATATATATATATATATATATACAGGTTCATAATTCCACAGAATGAGCACAGTTACACAGTGGGGGGGTTAGCGCTGCATGGGCACTACTGCTTACAGTCAGGAAGTCACAGTGAGAGCTAACAGGCTGATGGTAGCTAAGAGACAATTTGATTTTGAGAGGTTTTGTTTCTTTATCTAGTATTCTGATACTGTGACAACAACACTGATGTGCCCACAGTTTTTTATACTCAAAACAGATAAGTGATACTGAGCAATGGTGAATTGTGAATACTTCAGTTACTATTTAACAATGCTACTTATTGCATGTTGTGCAGTTTGGGACACAGCCTTGAATTCTAACTAAATGTGCACTCTCACAGCCTTGAGATTGATGTTTGTAGGATTAAGAGCACACCACATCCTACATTACAGAATGTTCTTCCTCAGTATGAAGGGAAATCTTATATGCTATAGATTTAAGGCAAGCTTGGGCAAATTTGACCCCCCTTCCCCATCCACAACTACAAAATAAATAAATGCACTGTAAACGAATCCATCCATCATGCCTGTACTTACTATGTGACACCTGATAAGATTATGACTGAAAAAAACAAAACAAAAAACTTATTAAGCCTCTTGGTCTCTAGAGGGGACAGTAACACTGCTTCTCCAGATGGACACAAATAAACACTGTGAAGGTAATTGAACACTGTAGGCATTCATTCAACACTGTGGGTGTTAATTCAACACTGGGGATTCTACCGAGCACAGTCAGTACAACATTTTTCACACACTTGCTTAACATAAGAACACAACCAAATTAAACAATCCGTTGTATTATAAGCCCACACTCTAAGCTACAATACTGTCTGGAAACCACAGCATATACTGTGAAATAACACAATATACACTGTTAATATTTGTGTCCAGTCACACTTATACGAAACAGAGGTGTTAATTCATCAATTTAAGAGTAAATCCAACACAACACATATGATGTAAATGTGACGTTGTTGTGTAAGTGTAAGTAAGAGTTGCTGAACATGCCATTTCTGTCAGTATGCTTGGAGTCTGTTTGAACAATAGTGTCTAGCCTGCTCTTGCTGTCCAGCTGGTAAAATAAAAGGTTGTAAGTCAATTACATAGATTGCACTTAATAACGTGTCTAATCACTGATTAGCTCGTGGGAAATGGGCCAGGCAGAATTGTGTTCGGAGACCCTGACAAGCCGAGCTCAGCCCCGCTGGAGCAAGACAGAAACGGCTCTCGTGCGAAGCTCGAGTCCGGCACACTTTGGTGACTTCCCTGCTCTAACACACCTACTAAACCTGGTCATTACCTGATCATTAACATCATGTGGTTATTGATGTGGAAAATTACCAAATGACACTAGACTTGGAACATTCAGTTCATGTGACTTCAGTGTCCAGTTATTTCCAGAATGTTCCAGAAAGTTTTTACATTAATATTCAGCCAATAGTTTGCAGCACAACTTAATTAATCCAGCTGCAGGGGTTTTTTTCGGTTATGTATGCCCTACTGTAGGTGCAGCCCAGCCCAGGTGTTTCTTCCTGCTCTGAATCAAGTTATTATATCACTGTGCCAGTTTGCCACTCTCAGAACTAAGGTACAAAGCTGTCCTTTTCTTGTCTTTTGGATGGTACCATAAAGGATAAATCTTTCGCCCCTTAGTGTGTATCTTAACCCTGAAAACATGTCAATACAACACACTCAAAAATAACAACTGAACGATAAATGCCACTGATGTACCTGTGATAAAGGTACACCACATGCACTTCTCAGTTAAAAAAAAAAAAAAGAGTACAAAAGATGTCCCCTTCATGGTACCACCCCAATCACAAGGAAAAGTACCGCTTGGTACATTTCTTTCTGAGATACACCAGGCTGATGCTGGTGTTTGAGAACATAAAAGCATGTGCAGACTCATTCGAGCAACTTTTCACTCAGTGTACTCAACACGCAGGAAGAAATGCTGATCAGGCATAATCATAAACAAACCGCTTCGCAGTGGTGGATTTTTATTCTAGTGATTAAGATCAGCCGCTTACCTGCAGGTGCCCCTGGTACATATTGAGCTGAGAGTTATCAATAGGAGGTTCTCCCGACTATCAATGCAAGTCAGTTAAACGCCAAAGACAACATGGGTCGCCTGGGAACAAGCCAAGTGTTCACAAACTAATGGAACATAACACCTCTAAAGAAGTGCTAATACACATGAAGTGTAGTGCAGGAGGTCAGTATGAGATGTTCCTCTGATGTTTCTTCTAGGCTGCACTTCGCAAAAGAAAGGTGCTCTTTAGTCTCTTATCCAACTCGCTATGGAGCTCAGCCGTCCAGATGCGTGTGTGTTTGCCGTGAAAGCATTGTCTCTTTCTCTCCCCTCCCGCTGCTCTCCTATAGTAGTTGCTGTTAACGCTTGCGAGCTTTATTCAATCTCCTGGCTCATCCTCCTTTCCCATACTTGCCCTACCCACTCGTGTTTAGGCGGAGCTCCTACACTCCTATGCAAAATCTTCACTGCACTCAGTTTATCATCCTGACACCTGGTTGCCAGATAGATCTGTATTATCCACTAATTGATGGACTGATAGTTTCGCTGCGTGGACACATTTATTTATTTATTTATTTATTTATTTATTTATTTATTTATTGTTTCTTTGTTTGTTCACTCGGTAGTTAGTTCATTCGTTCATTCATGTATTCATTCATTTATCCATATTCCCCTTGTCAGTGGGGGATTGGATCTGGATCCTATACCGAACACACACACACACACACATACGAATGTATTAATTAATTATAATGTAAAACATAAATTCTATAGCAATATTTTCCAATTTAGAGGCGTGGATATCAGTCTCTAGGGTTTATGTAAGAAGGCAATAAACACAAGCCATTCTTGTCCCCTAACCACAAGACATTATAAGGGCTGTAGATATTTCTATTTATTGCTGCTGCATTTTCTAATTTAAAAATACAATAGATATAAGTTGTGGGTGTTTCCTTCAATCTGGCAACATTCTAGCCACGGGCATTACGACTCACCTTACTGATTCGATTCTTTCACGCTGCCACTCGTTTGACTGAATCAAACTGTGAGAGTTGCTTCTTCGAATCGCCAAAGTCAGTGGCATACAGAACTGTTGTGTTAATTACACAATTTCATAATGTTAATTACTTCTACATAACACCCCAGCTTTAAGGGTTAATATATATTTAATGTTGTAATCTATATAGTAATATGTAATAACATAAAAGCAAATCTACTTAATAACCCAGATTAATAAACTAGTAACACAAACCAAAACTTTTCGAAGATTGACTGTTTAGCTGTTTAGAAACAGGTCTAAAATATAAAAGAAGACACTTCTTTATTCTTCAAATCAACTCATTTGAAATACTTGTCCACATCCATCACAAATAATCTATTGTTGGAACATTTCAGTAATAGCCATCATCAAGAGTGAGAGTTTGACTGAGTGAGAGGTGCAGAGGAAGGTCATAGGTAAGATCACAGATTATAACTAAAATCGATTCCATGAAAATCTATTGAAATGCTGCCATGTATATCATTTTTACTGAAAATCCAAAAAGTTCAACTTTTCAACTGTCCTTCTACAGCCCTGACCTAAAATAAAACGCACACATCTGCTGTTTGTTCTAATTCTGTTTTCTGAAACACTTTTTGATGAACAGCAGAGGCACTCGCTTGCACTTGAGGTTTTATTACATAACAGATCTGTCAGTTCACTCTAAAGCAGCTGCTGTGGGAACAGTGAGTAAAATTTATAATTCTATTTATAAAGCACGTTCAAAACAACAAAAATGTACAAAAAAGGAGATATATTCCTAACACAATCACACAGATTAAAATGCTATTTGGAAAAAGTATGTATTTCCTCTTGATTTAAAGACTTGGACCGGATGTCCACACCCGATGTCCAATAGGTTCCACAACCAAGCCACAGTTAATGTAAAAGCACAGTTATCTTAGGGGTTGTTACAGTTGTTACAGCCACATGACAGCTGCAATATAGCATGGCAATATTGCTGATATATGGTATTAAACAAGTCTCAGCATTTGGATTACTGTTGTGGGAGTGAGAAAACATCTCACTCAATCCCTAGCTACACAGAGTCTCTGTTTTATTACATGTCATTTCAGTTTCTTCCTGTGTCAAATCCCCATTGTTACTGTAAGGGTCCTTTCATTACTTTACCAGATCAAGTAAAGTTTGTTAGTTTTAACCCACGGAAGACTAAACACTCAAGCTCACTTAATTGTAGACCTCTTAAATAAAATGATATAATACAATAAAATATGACGTTGATGAGGAATGAAACAGGGCCTATAATTTCAACTGTAAATAATACATGCAAAACAAATTATTAATGATCAGAACTAGTCACCCACAGTACCAATTTTTGTGTTTGATTACACTGTGGGAAATTGTTAATTGGAATAAATTGGGTTATTATGCATTTATGCATGCTGCAAAATGGAGTTCTGAAACTGCATTGCATTACAACAAATATCATAAGAAGTATGGTCTGAGAGCTCAAACAACATGACTTATGAAGTGAAGGTTTGTGGGATCCCATGGCACGTTGCTTATTTTTAGCTTGAAATTTCAGGTCCAGTTGAAAGAAATTTAGTTCCTAGGATGCTATAAACCATCGTTAATCTAAAGTTAAATGGGCATTTAACCTGTTTTAAGAAGTATTTCATTGTTTTAATAAATAAAGAATAATACAGTAAGTTGAAAGTCAGCCAGTTATTCATATGTAAACCTGAAAATGAAGGATGTCTCATGGCTGTCAATAGTGGATGGATTATCTGTTGAAATAGGCTAGCTTTCATTAAAAAAGTAACTTGCCTAATGATATTATATCAGTCCTGAATCCCACTGAAATATGCACCTTCATTACAGAAAAAAAGACCAGTGATTAAGTGACTCAAATATTTATAAATGATCTTAAGAATAGAACATTTCGTTCATTATACAGATCCATCATAAATGTATGAAGTCTCCAACTGCATTGAGTCTGATGAATGACCTCAATTAAAATTGTATAAAGGCTATTTTGGGGGCACATCATATGGTTTTACATCCTATTAAAAATATATATATTTATAGCGATGTACAAAAATTACTGTATGCGAAACCCTTAGAGTCACATATAATATCATTCAGTTAGTACTGCATATACCTGACACAGCTATTCAGACTAGGCTGCTTCCTGCCTCAAAAAGTGTGAGTCCAGGTCACATTGTGTCTTAGATGTATTATTGTATTCTGTCAACACAATCCAATCATTATGTAGCACGTCCTAGTGTAAAGCACACAGCTCAGCCAGTAAATGCTGCCTGTGTTTGTGTGTGCTGTTGTCTGGCTATTAGAGATGCGATTGGCGGATCCCCAGTGTACGACAGTGAAACGTTTGGCTTGGAGTGGAGCGTTTCCAAGGCAGGATGGGAAAAGTGACACCACAGCATGATAAACAAATCATTTAGAGCCAGGATAGATGGGAAGTGTGCCTGTCATCACTTCTGACATCACAGCAAATAATGTTTGCACAGGCTAGTTGTACAAAACAAAAGAGGGTAATGAACTTAATGCTAGCACATATTGTACTGTCCTAAAATCGTATATTAATGTATTAAGAGGTTTGTGTTCAGCAAATTTAATTCACAGTGGTAATAAAATGTGTTTGGTTAAATGGTTAAGAAAAAGTGATATAGCCTGGCATCTAACAAAAGTAAAGATTAAAAACAAACAGGAAAAATAATTGAACAAAGAAAAAGGATCATATCCGTAAGTAGAACACCGTTGCCATAAAATGAAAGTGAATTGAATGAACTCCAAATAAAAACAGCTGTTGCGGTAGGATTCCTTGAAATATTTGTGATTGCATTTTACTCAGTTGGCTATTGTCCACAATGTACTGACAAAACACTTATGAAAGGTACCAATCAGAAGAGGGGTATAAAAGACATCAAAGGCATTGGATGTGCCATGGGGAAATATGAAGATTATGTGTAGAATGTGAACAGTGGGAATAAAATGTGGGAATAAAGAACATGGAACTCACAAGGCTCATCAAAAATGCTTCCATGATGCCTACAGCAACAGTAAAGGAGCTGCATGAATTTTCTATCAGGTACTTTCATGTGGCATCTCCCGGAAGCCATTTCAGACAAAACAAAAGAACATCTAAGCCCCCACATAGATGTTATATTTTCAAAAACGCATTAAGTCATCCCAAACTATAAAGGGAAAATGTTGTGGGGTCTGATGAGACAAAGGTTGAACTTTTATGACTTCATTTTAAAAGATATGTTTGTCACAGAGACTGTGAAGCATGGTGGTGGTAGCATCATGTCACAGGGCTGCTTCTCTTTAACTGGGACAGGGACTTTAATAATGATAGATGGAATAAGGACTAGCTACAAATGTCATGCAGTATTTGTAGAGAACCTCCTGGCCACTGTCAAAGCTGACATATCCAAGCCAACCAAGAAATATCAAAGTCTTGGAATGGACCTGTCAGAGCCCAGACTTCAATCCCACAGAAAACATGTGGAATGTACTTGCGTCTTGAATTGCTTATATTTGAACCAAGACCAATCATTTCTCAAGCATCAGTGTCTATTTAGATGGTAGAGGTAAGGCTGATTACGAGGCCTGGCTTGCAACTTGAGATGGTATTGATTTCCCAAATAAGCATGGCAAGCATAAGTCCATTTATCCTTACTTAAAATTTATGTAGCTCAATAAATGCAGGATGAGACGAGTTTATGACTGTAATGAATGATGTCTGCCTCTGTGACCAAAGTTTACATTCACCACTAATGCTTTAAATTATTAAAGTAATTAAATTACTATGTGCATCTTTTCTCAGAAATGTTAGCTAGTCCATTAAAGACTCTAAAAATGTATTATTACATTGTGGCATCTAGACAGCCATTTTCTTATGAATAATTTGTAAGCCCATGTAAAGCAAAAGCCTTCATCATGTGTAGTGCATATTCTTCTCTGGTAAAAGACTAGCACTCTGACTGTGGTGAAATCCACACCAGTACAGCGTGATCTCATGTAGCCAATGTCAAACAGTTCAGTTTACAGTTACCTAAAGCAATGAAACTGTGGAGGTGGTTATCAACACCAGTGTTTAGTCTCAAAGGGCGAACTTATGGTAGAAGATATATGAGATAAGTATCTTATGCCTAAGAGGATGAAAAGGATAGAAAATTCTGTTGGAAACAGGAAAAATCCTGCACATCTCTCCCATTGTGGCCAAGGCTCTGTGATGAACCTCTTGCAGCTTGTCACCAGGGATCCAATCACTGTGGAGGTCGTCACACAGAAACACTCACCTCCCTATCAGCACACTGACAGAGCTGCAATTAGTTGTGCTTCCTTACAGCATTATCTCACACCTTAACAGACATATTCAAACACAGAATGCTGCATTTTGAACGCATTGTTGTGACTTACAATAAATGCGCTGAAGTTACAGTACATTAAAAAAAGCAAACGCAGTGAAAAAGGTCACGTCAATGAAAAAGGTCATGAAACCAGTTTCGGAGTATAATTTAAATTTAATGAGAATCAGTTGAATGTGAATCGATTTCATTCCTCTGAGTCAACTGATACTCATTATTTTAATGTTTTATAATCATATAAGATTTATGTATGCAAATATATATGCATTTTTCTTGCAACATTAGCACTTTTACATAAAATTCTGAAATATCTTACATTACATACTACTTGAAAAGCAAAGATTTTATCTACAGAAAAATTGGGACGCAGTCATCTACAGTTTGAAATGTTCTTATTACACAACTTTGCATGTTTGTTTGAATGTCTATTGTAAAGCATGCCTCTGTTACTAATGTATGTCATCAAGGTCACATTCATGTCACGGTTATTGAAGCGCTTTAACGTCATCATCAGTGTTTATGGCAATTCCTTGTGCAGATATAATAAAAAGACATACACTATATTGCCAAAAGTATTCGCTCACCTGCCTTGACTCGCATATGACCTTAAGTGACATCCCATTCCTAATCCATAGGGTTCAATATGACGTCGGTCCACCTTTTGCAGCTATAACAGCTTCAACTCTTCTGGGAAGGCTGTCCACAAGGTTTAGGAGTGTGTTTATGGGAATTTTTGACCATTCTTCCAGAAGCGCATTTGTGAGGTCACACACTGATGTTGGACGAGAAGGTCTGGCTCTCAGTCTCCGCTCTAATTCATCCCAAAGGTGTTCTATTGGGTTGAGGTCAGGACTCTGTGCAGGCCAGTCAAGTTCATCCACACCAGACTCTGTCATCCATGTCTTTATGGACCTTGCTTTGTGCACTGGTGCACAGTCATGTTGGAAGAGGAAGGGGCCAGCTCCAAACTGTTCCCACAAAGTTGGGAGCATGGAATTGTCCAAAATGTCTTGGTATGCTGAAGCATTCAGAGTTCCTTTCACTGGAACTAAGGGGCCAGGCCCAGCTCCTGAAAAACAACCCCACACCATAATCCCCCCTCCACCAAACTTTACACTTGGCACAATGCAGTCAGACAAGTACCGTTCTCCTGGCAACCACCAAACCCAGACTCGTCCATCAGATTGCCAGATGGAGAAGCGCGATTCGTCACTCCAGAGAACGCATCTCCACTGCTCTAGAGTCCAGTGGCGGCGTGCTTTACACCACTGCATCCGACGCTTTGCATTGCACTTGGTGATGTATGGCTTGGATGCAGCTGCTCGGCCATGGAAACCCATTCCATGAAGCTCTCTGCGCACTGTTCTTGAGCTAATCTGAAGGCCACATGAAGTTTGGAGGTCTGTAGCGATTGACTCTGCAGAAAGTTGGTGACCTCTTCGCACTATGCGCCTCAGCATCCGCTGACCCCGCTCCGTCAGTTTACGTGGCCTACCACTTCGTGGCTGAGTTGCTGTCGTTCCCAAACACTTCCACGTTCTTATAATACAACTGACAGTTGACTGTGGAATATTTAGGAGCGAGGAAATTTCACGACTGGATTTGTTGCACAGGTGGCATCCTATCACAGTTCCACGCTGGAATTCACTGAGAGCGACCCATTCTTTCACAAATGTTTGTAAAAACAGTCTGCATGCCTAGGTGCTTGATTTTATACACCTGTGGCCATGGAAGTGATTGGAACACCTGATTCTGATTATTTGGATGGGTGAGCGAATACTTTTGGCAATATAGTGTATGTACATAAAATGAGGGGCAGCTTTATAAGAGATTTACAGCAGGAAAATCTCATTTTCTTGCACAGTGTTATGATCCATTTTGACCAGAAATGTCCTGAACAAAAAAAAACAATAACCATGGCCTCGTGCAAGGGTGCAAATGAGTCAACGTGAGAAAGCTAATGAACGTTGAAATGAAAGTGAGTGTCAAGGGCTATCAATTATAATATCCCCAGCCCACACATTCACTTCATTCCACGCCCTCATCAATTCTATTATCGTATTTCAACCATGGTTGGAGCTCATTAGGCAGCTCTCATCAATACATGCATGGCCAAAGGCCTCATCACACCATGTTTTTCTGCCGTTTTGGGTTTTTACTTGTCTTGTAACCTTGCAAAAAATCACGGCAGGTCATTTTGGCCACTTGAATCAGTGATGTGATACTTTTGTGATTTAAATTGTTCATGAAATTGAAATGTACGCAATCTCAAGAGCTTTGAGTGGTGAGTGCTATTTCTACAGGGCATAAGCACTGTAAAAGTCAACTAGCAAGTTGTTTCAAGTTTTGTCCATTTCCCACTTCATCTACAGAACTTGCAGTAAATCAGTTCATCGTATAAGATGCTTTTAAGCTTTCCAAAAGCTACAAAAGCATGTGCATGCTTTGTTGTTAAGGAAATTGATTAGTCTAGAAATCCAACAGCAAAAATGAGGGTATTATGATCAGCATGTTAAAATCTTATTAAACATCTGATGATCTGAACAGGTATTCTGAGGCATACTTATGTAACTGCAAGGTCAAATACATGTAATGGTTATGTAAATAGTTTAATGCCATCATCATTGGAACATTCTTATTATTCTATTCTTCATCCATTCCTCTTATGCCTTTAAAATCAAATAAAATAAATAAGATTAACACTCACAATGATTGGCAACCGAGGGAGTTATCACATATAACAGCAGATACATCAACACTCCTGAGAGGAGAGATGTCTCTTAGAGTGAAAGACATCTATAAGCCTAGGGGAAAGTACATCTGTAGTCTTATGTTGATAAACATCTATAGTCCTATAGGGAGGAGACACATCAGAAGTCTTAGAAGGAGAGACATCTAAAGTCTTAGGAGGAAACACATTTGATGTCTTAGAAGGAGAGTCATCTGAGGTCTTAGTAGAAGAAACTTCTGTAGTCTTAGGAGGAGAGACATCTGTAACCTTAGGAGGAGAGATATCTGAAGTCTTTGGAGGAGAGACATCTATAAACTTAGGAGGAGAGATATCTGAAGTCTTTGGTGGAGAGACATCTGTAACCTTAGGAGGAGAGACATTTGAAGTCTTTGGAGGAGAGACATCTGTTGCCTCAGGAGGACAATCATTTGATGTCTGAAGAGGAGAGTCATCTGAAGTCTTAGGAGGAAAGAATTCTGTAGTCTTGTCTGGACAGTCATCAGAAGTCTCAGTAGAAGAAACTTCTGTATTCTTAGAAGGAGAGACATCTGAAGTCTCAGTAGAAGAAATTTCTGAAGTCTTAGGAGGAGAGACATCTGTAACCTTAGGAGGAGAGACATTTGAAGACTTGATGAGTCTGTAGTCTTATCTAGATTGTCATCGGTAGTCTTATGAGGAAAGACATTTATAATCCTATGAGGAGAGTCAGCTATACTGTGGTGGGAAGAACTATATAAGGAAAAGATCTATAGACTTAGGAGGAGACACATGTACAGCCAATAATGAACTTAGAAATTACACTGACCTACTAGTTTCCTGAAGAGTTCTTGGTTGCTGTTGCAGAAAGGACAATATTTACTGTCCGGTGTCACCCAAATGACGATGGCTTTCATTCTGAGCCTGGTTCCTCTCAAGGTTTCTTCCTCATATCATCTCATGGAGTTTTTCCTTGCCACTGCTGCCTCAGGTTAAAATAGTAACTTAACTTTAAATGTTATAAATTTTTTTACTAGTATGTTCCTATACTTCTGTAAAGCTGCTTTGAGACAATATCCATTGTTAAAAGGGCTATACAAATGAACTGAATTGAAATTACAGTCCTATATGGAGAAATATTTATTGTCTTGTGGGAGAGACATTAATAGTCTTGCACAGATGAATAGGTTTAGGCCCAGCAATATTCAAAACCGTGCATTAAGAGAGTGAATCAGACACTTTTAAAAGGGCACAGAGAATGCTGCACACACCAGTCCTATTTTCATGACAAATAATTATCAACAAGACATGCTTTATTACTACAATTGTTGAAGTGTTGAAGGGTAAAGGACCTGAGAGGAAGCGATTACAGAGCCAGTGCTATACACACAATTATAAATCACATACAATAATAATACAAGACAAAGCACCCAACTACTTTATATAATTAGAATGGAAATGTCCTGGTGTGTTTCCAATCAGAGATTAATTGTGGAAAATTAGCAGCAAGATACTCCAGTGTTGCTACAGAGGGATGACTAATTCAGAGCTGCAGATGCCAACAGGGTTTTAAGCAGATGATTTAGAGAATTTGCTAGCAGCTAGTCCCTTATCATTTGACTTAAATCAGCACTTTTATGAGGAAGGGAATTTTATGGAAGTTCATTTTTTAAAAACATTTTTAAGACTGTAGAAAAAAAGCTTGATAGCAAAAAAAAAAAGAAAAGAAAAGAGAGATTGAGCCAAAGTTCTTGATTTCTGATGCACTATATTAATATCCTTCTTGATCTATTTCATTATCTCTCCCATCTGTCAGCACATCTGATATAAACCTTGAAAAAAAGTGACAGTGACACTCTTTATTGCAAATTAGTGACGAAATTAAAAGCCATTACCAGTATTAGCCCTTTATAATGATCAGTAATCAGTTCATGCTTTCATGACAAACTGCATTTTTGTCTTATTAACTATTAAAAAGAGAGGCTGGTGAGGGAACGGCTGTTTAAAGCTGCTCTAATGTAAATGATAATGAACTTATTTTGAGGAGATTCCACAACATTAACTATTAAACTGTAAAAGTATGAAGTGTCATTCATTCACATACATACTTATGAAAATGTTTAAATGTTTGTATATTGCTGTGATGTGGGAGCAATAAAACACTTCAGGACATACTGTTTTAGAAGAAAAACTTATGCAACACTAACAGTGCACAACAACACTGCATTCTGTTGTGTTTTATTCCTTTTATATCCTATAACATAAGCATAATTTGAACAAATAGTCAGCAAAATCTTTTAATAAATAAGTGCTGCTATGTCAGACTGCTATGGCTGCATGTGCAAATGGAGCTTACTAAAGAAATATGGGACAAAAGAAGATAAGTAATTAATTAGTCAGCACGGAATGGAAGTTTAGTGAAGTGCTCAATGTGAGAAAATGTGTGTGTGTGTGTTTATGCATGTGTGTGAGAGGAGTGTGGTATAAGGAGCCTGTCATCCAGACTCTAATTTTCTAATTAGACTCTGCACATTTGGGCTTACCTGAAGGGCAAAATCATGCAGAGTGCAGAAAAGATGCTTCAGAAAATGGCATCTTATCTAAATATTCAGTGCAAAGTAATTTTTCATTTTAGGATAAATTGGCAAATATGAAGTATCATGTACAAGACATTTCATGACATCTAATAACACAAGTTTAAAGCTTGTTCAAAAGAAATGCTTACTATTAAGGCACAGTAATCTTTATTTTTATGTCAATATGGAACAGCTCTGCTATTATGGAATGACAACTGGATAAGCCCAGTTCAGGTATGGATCCCATGGTTATTGGCATGTGGAGCAAATATCTTTGATCAAAATATTCATACTTTTTTTTAGTAACTGCTTGTTCCTGATTAGGATTGAAGTGGATCTGGAGGTGTTACTGGTAAACTGGGAATGATATAGTCTTGTATAGCCAGATCTTCAGACTGATGGCAAAAGGTTTGTACTTCATAGCAGCTTTTATTGGCCAAGGATTGCCTAAGAGCGCATCTGACAGACATGTAAAGCAACCAATCACAGATCATTTTGTTCAGCATCATGTTTAGGGGTGTGAAAATGTAAAGTCCCTACAAAAACAAACCACTATGCAATCATGGGCAGTTAATTTAAGAAAGTTGTGCAAATTAATGAGTCTATACTGCGAACTTCAGATAATTTAGAAAATCCGGCATTTAGCTGATCCTCATTGTACTCATTTTGTCACATTTGTAAACACCACGGCTTTGTTCTTTCATGAGGGAAGTAGAGCGTCACAAAGGCTTTGTTTCCAGATGAACTGTTACTCCTGAATACAATACTCCTGAAATGTTTCCAATTTTCTGTGCCATATACATCAGCCATCAGTTCATGGGTGTGACATCTGAGACTGAGACTATAAATGAGGTAGGAATACACCCTGGAGAGCACAATCCAGTCGATTTTTTGTAGGCAGGATGAAACTAGAGGACCTGTACAAAATCCACAGGGAGAACATGCAAAACTCCACAGAGGGTAACCCCTGCTCAGGATGAAAATGAGGACCCTGGAGCTGTGAGGCAACAATTCTACCCACCACTGTGCCACCCTGGATTAAAACATGTTTGCAAAATGTAAGGCAAAACACCATACTCCATTTACATGCACTGATATTGATTGACAGGTAGATTTCCGCCCAGGACTAAACATGACAAAACATTACCATGAGTTACTGACACTTACATATCTGCAGTCTCTTTTCATTACAAATCAGTTATACATTATTGTCTAACGTTTACCTTCACAATTGACTGAGCAGTAAACAATTTCAATTTGTGTTTTTATCATTTGTCTCTTGCATATTTCCCTTATGTTGAGATTAAATTATGTACATATAAAACATCACTCCCTTCAATGACTCAATGCTTCACAAAGGTAATTGGAATTTGTTGCTCTCTATATTGCACAGTCTATAAATTAGAAAGCTTATAGCAGTGCACATTCATGCTTTAAATGCTAATTTTGTTTAGCTTTATCCCTGGTAACACTTTGCCATTCATTATCCTGCCTCTCGGTGTGACCTCCCTCAACCTTCGCGTCTGAATTGTGATGGGGAATCAAAGGGAGAGTGTTCGCTGTGACACATGGGGATTGAGCTGATTGAATTTTGATCCTCTTTGCTAATTAGACGTTGTGCCCGCATTTGAGTGGTTTCTGGAGATAGATTTCTGCTGTCCTGAAGGGGGCACAATTTAAAAACAACTCTTGCTGGGATTTGGAAATAAAGTAACCATTGGATAAGTTAGACAAGCTGCCACTGGAGAGCTCCTCTCTGTCCAGCTCAATTTTACTGCATGCTTGCTTCAATGCATCTGTTCATAGGCAGGTTTAATGAATATGTTTGACCAAAAAGTCATAATCTTGGGCTGGACCATAGATACAGAGGACCAGAGATGAACTTTGCAATGTTTAGGCTGGTTTTAAAAAAAGGTTTAAAATGTCATTAATCCAAATGGATCTTTATTGTTTGAATCATTTTGTAAAACGTATACTTTTGTTGCCGTGTGACTTAAGAGGATTAACCTACCTTTGGCTGCACAGTTGAGCAGCTCTTGAGATAAATAATCAGACTGGGTGGCAGGCAAACTGTCAGTTCCAAGTTTAGCCGCAGACCAATTCACATTCCAGACCTCAGTGGAGCTACAAAGCAATTAGCACAGACATATGCTTGCCGATGCAGGACTGAATCAGAAAAGGAAAATGACTGTGACCAAAGTGGGCTCTGTTAATGGCTTTCTCATTCCCTCTGACAGGTCTGAGAAAGTAACACTTCTGGGGATAGAAATATACTCATTTTCCAGCTGAGGGTTATTGCTAATTTGTCTCTGCCTGGCCTGCTTTATATTGATATGATGAGCAGCAGCAGTAACTGCAAACACACACTGACGAATGAGAGGAAGTGGAAAGCTCTTTTTCTTCGCAAAATAGATTATCACATTGTTAAGTAAAATAAGTCAGACTTTGTAAAGTATACTACAATAATACACTCACATCTAAGCCTAGTTTAGAGATTAGAGATGACAGAATCATGGGCATATTATAAACAGAAATGTATACATCAGTGTCTATTTATAGAAGTTCAAATGCAACTATTTTCTCCATCTGTTAATAAACACAAGATAATGTACTAAATCTGGCACTCCCATTCTTCTTAATGATGCTCATAAAAGCAATAAAGCTGGCACAGATGGTCATTCAGAACAGATATGAGGATAAATAAGAAACACTATGTTTACACGTGACTGCATATGTATTGTTTTTCATATTTGTTTAGAAGGTAATACTTTTACTTAAAGAAATAGCTTTTTATATCACCTACTGATTTCATTCACATATTAGGGGCAGTGGTTAAGGCTCTGGGTTGTTAATCGGAAGGTCAGAGTTCAAGCCCCAGCACTGCCAAGGTGTTGGACATTTGAGCAAGGCCCTTAATCCTCTCTGCTCCAGGGTGCTGTATCATAGCTGGCCCAGCGCTCTGACCCCAACGTCCTCAGCTGGGATATGCAAAGAAAAGTATTCCTCTATGCTGTAATGTATGTGTGGTAATAATAAAAGCTTCTATGTACATAATTCCTGAGTGCTCAGAAGATTTAGGCAAGTGCACTTTTCTAAATGTACATTTAACCCAGATACACTCTACTGCTCAAGAATGATGGTATGTTTTGGCAATGTTATGCATCTGATCAGTCACAGTAGATCTAGTGCCTACACTGGGAACACTAGGTGTGAGGAATGCACTCTGGATGGGAAACCAGTCCATCACAAGGCAGCATGCACATAGACTCATTCACACAGTAGATAACTAAACCTGCTGACATATTTGTGTGTGGTGAAAGAAACTCACATGAACACAGGGAAGAACATGTGAAAATTCACACAAACAATGACTCTAGCCCTGGAACTGTGAAGAGGCAATGCGACCTTCTATACCGCCATTTCATTCCCCCCCCCACCAATTTCTGTGTTATGAAGGTCATAATAATGGCCACAAATCAAAAATTATCATAAGGGCCATCTATGCTGTGTGCCTGTTACAGACCTGTGTAATAAGCCATTGTAATTGGTTACTATCTTTATAGAGCCAGATTGAATAATTCAATGTCCATGAATATTGGCACTTACAGTAAGGTCAAAATGGAGTTTACACCGACTCTTGCTTTAGTAGATTTCCTTAGCCTATTAGTAATATTAGGTGAAAGTCACAGAAGGTTTGATTTAGATTAGAGTAAAAACAGGGTTTAGTGATTTTTTAAGATCAGTGGAATTATTCTTTGAAATCTTACACTATCTGAATATAACGATCCAACACTGGCTATGACCTTTTATTATTCTTTGGCTTTTATTCACACTTCCTGGATTGTTACTTTAAGAAGCTTAACTGCATTCTGTTGTGACATGTCTATCAAAATATGAAGGTTATGCATAATGGCTTTTTGATTTTCACAAGAAGATTGAAGATTGGTTTTGATTTTCATGACGTATAATGCTATTATAATGAACTCGATCTGAAGTGTGCAACGATAAGATTCAAGTATTTTTGCTGTTGTTTACAGTAGACTTATTTCTGTTACATCAGCCAACATTTCCATCTCTATACAGCTGAATTTCATACCTAGCACTCTGGGTGAATGTGGCTATTTAGACAAATGTAAGAAATGTTAGGAAAGCAATTAGATATTCAGAAAAAAAATCCCCAATCCTTAACTCTTAACTCCTATTTGTTATTTGCAGATCACATACTATTTTAAACTGTACAGAACAGGGGCCATGCATAATTTGAGACAAATGGTTTTTTATTACATATAGGGTTCTACTCTAAAAACTACAGTATACAGAACTATTTTAACCCCATTTAATTGTTAATCCAGTAAAGGATACTAAAAAATTTTTTTTACGAAACTAAAAAGCAATATAAAATAGTATAAATCTAAAGTAAAGGTTAAAAAACAATTAATGAATTATTCTTAATTATGAATTATTTATAATTATATTATAAAATATAATTGTTATTATTATTGTCTGAAGGTAGGTTTAACCTTTTTGTCTATGAGATGTAGCCATCACTTCAGGGTGGTGAAGGTGAGCACATACCTTTCTTTGTAGTTTGAAAAATCAATATCGTGCACGTGTTATAATGTCATCAATGATTACCATTAAGGTGAAGGACAGGTTTAGTAGCTGTCGTCATTTATATGACTGCAACAAAATCACTCTCTCAGGCATTAGATTAGATTCCGATGAAGTTGAGAGCCTTGACGAATGGTTCACTATAAATGAAGGAGAGTTCTACAGACTCACTGCCCGTTCTATTGAGCAGATGCTCACATGGGCTAACAAAGTGATTTTATTGATGAAGAAATAGAGGATCCCTGTGTTCTTTTCTCTCTGATGAGAAAACTGCAAACATGCACAATTCTCACAGCTACTATAATGCACCACTGGGAAGCAGTGCCATATTTGGAAGCCCAAATAAGTTATTTTTCTTTTCACGTTGATAAATACAAAACAAAAATAGATACTTATGAATATAGTGTGACTTTTCACATGCTGGTTTACATTTCCATACTAATGGTAGTTTGAAACCATCTTTATACCTAGATTTTTTTTTTACCAGGTTTGCAGTAAATCTTTTAATGAAAATGTCTGAATCCCTCTAGAGCAAGGGCAAAATAGGATGAGAACTACCACAGATATTTCACGTTTCCTTTAGTTAAAATGTCTATTCACAGGCTTGTTTGTAATTCTACTATCTGTATCCTTTAAGGCTGTGTTTAACTGAAACAAATGACTACCTCCACCACGGAAAGAAGCCTATGAGTCACCCTCTAGGGGAGGTTTAACATGATCACAAATTAGGGATCACCTTGATGGCAATTCCCAGAAAAAGCAACATGCTTCGGTTGAAGTGCCAGGCACTTCACAATGAGGACTACATTTTTCTCACTTGGTAGCGCTAATAAATTAATTACTGGGTCCTCAATCAATAGGCTTTGTGCCCTCTCATCTATTCAATTAAATTTTATTTATATAGTGCTTTTAAGAGCTTTAACGGTCACAAAGCAACTCTACAGAAATTCAGATGTAGATTTACATCCCTATGGAGCAAGCCAGAGTTAACAGCGGTGATGGGATGACATGAAGGAAAACCAAATAATGTCCTTTAAAATATTTGTTAAGCAGCAACAAAACCGAATATTGGTGCATTTTTATCTTTTGGAGACAGGAGAGCTTAGCCCTGATGGCATATTTATACCAACTGCTCCTCTTATAATTCCATGATGCTATCAGCAAGCAAAGCATAATGTATAATAAATATGCATGGCAACTATTACAATTACAATTAATCTTATGTTATGGTTTGCAAAGATTGCACATGTTTATCATTTAAATGAATTTAAATGTAGAAAATTACCAATGTACAATATGTCACTGCCAATATGACTGGGCTCTCACTTTAAAATCCTTACAATAATTCAGCATGGACTGTATAGGGAAATGGACTGTGATTTCAAATGTTTTCTCAGACCAAACTATATTGTTGTTGTTATCTGTCTTCATGAATAATAAACAGAGTGTGTGGAGCCCTGAGTTGCAGTGGGACGTTGGCCAGATGTTGGCTTTTGCATAAATTAATCAACACCCTAAGTACAAACCTCATTTGTGCTTAGCCTGTGTACAGTGGACTGAATGAGACACCGTTTTAATCTTGCATGAGAGCAGCACAGCACAAACTATTGTCTAACCCCTCTGAGGGGTTGTGTCTCAGTGTGTTTGGAGAGAAAGTGTCCTGGTATGTTTACAGCTCTCTCTACCAATTCAGCTGCTTTAGGCATTTCACAAAAATATGAATTAAGACTATGAATAAGTCATTTTAAAAAGGAAAGCAGAATGTTTCTAAAATGATTTTTGGCCTTTTATGATAAGCAGTATGATATATCTTGGGAAAAATCCAATGTAAATTGCAATAGGCAGCAATAGAGCCCAGGATACTGGAGACAAGTTGGTTGATTTCTTCATGTCAAACTAGAGTGGTAAAAGTGCATGTTAACTTGTGGAGGAGGGTCAGACAGGACAGAGCTCAAAGTTACTGGCTGTTAAATTAGCTGTTAAGTTAAATATTGGTCGACTACAAACATTTCTGGTCAACTAGCCAAACTGTGACCAAACAATAAGCTTATGTCAAAATAATAACCTCATCGATTTTAATAAGAATAATGAAGTTTCCACTGCTGGGCCCTTGAGCAAGGCTATTAACTCTTTAGTGCTCAGTTGTATAAATGCGATAAATGTAACTTACTCTGGATAAAGGCTTTTACCAAATATCATAAATTAAAGCATCACTGCTCTTATTTGTGAGACATAATCTATAGCTCATTTTCTAAACATACAAATGCTAAAATTTGACATAGTTTTGACTTTTCATATTTCACTGTTAATCGGCACTGGTTTACTGACATCTTTTCCTAACATATAGGATTTTTTTCATATATGTACTGTGCATAGTGAAAAAGGTTAATAAAAAACATGCAAGAACAAATTCAAGAAAATATATACATTTAGTTATATAAATAAGTCTCAGTAAAAAAGGACAAACTTTTTCCAAACATCCATTGACGTTAATGAAAGTGGTCTGTCCTTGTCCTGCAAGCTTCATCTCACCACTTGCTCTCACTCATGAGCTTCATATCTGACAGCTCGCTTTCCTCCATGAGCTTCATAATCTGACCACTCACATGATTTTTTGCATCATGCATATGCACACCTCTAGTCTCAAGTCTATACCGTTCTGAATAGCGCTCATCCTATTCATATCTGTTTAGAACACGTTATCAGTTCATTCCGAATAATGTATTCGTATTTAGTTACATCCTATTATGTATAATCCCATTATAATGCATACTACATTTCTGCAGCGGTGCATATCTATTTCAGGGGCATGACCTGTGTGTGTCAGTTATGCTTAGGTGTTCAATAGTGCCTTCATCATGATCCCTTTGAAGCATGGTCAGAGGAATTGGCTTCCTGTTATATTGGTGCTATAACAGTGAAGGATGTTCAAAGGGGTCCTTCTCTTAGTTCGTGTGAAACAGCTGGGCTTGCACCTGTTGCATGTCGTCTCCATGGACACATTAAACGCATCCTCAAAGGGCTGGTTTTGTGTGTGCCATATGAGGAAACACTAACATTAGAGATGCTTTACACAATGTGCTGTGCACCAGTTAGAACAAAGATCCATATAAAGTTCCATAGAAACAATCTTAGAAATAGCAACCCAGTAGAAAAACATGGCCTTCACATTGACCACTACACTGAAGCAGATGAAATCTATAGTGCAAAAGTCATAGTACACCAAAAGCAATGTGTTTCAGCATGTTCTTCTGCTTGTGTGGTTACACTTTGTACAGGCAAGCTGGAAGCTGTAAATAATAAAAAACTGTTTTCTTTATTTTCTTTTCCAGGTCTAGACAGAACACACAAAAGAGGCTGTGATGCTGGGCACTTTGCCCAGAGAAAGTTCAGTCCAAATGAAATAATTGAAACCTGGGAGTATTTGTAGAATTGTTCCAAACTCATGGGTGGAAAAGCTGCTTCACGGGGCATTAGTACCAAAAGATTTTGCTTCCCGGATTCGTTGCAGTGTTAGACTAGTCCACATTACAAATTAGAAATAGCATCAGAGACTACAGACTATCTCTGCATCCATTGCGCACACACATACACCCCTTTACAAATGTGAATAACAACATGGACCCGATCTGCCTCTGCAGGACTTTGTATTTTGTCTTCCATGCACACTGTACATTTTATTCATGGACATAATTTTGTTTCTTGAATTTTGCACTAATAGCAATTTTGTAAATTTGTAATCGACGTCTTGTTGTTTTCTTTCCTCGTGTCCTTTGATTTAGGTTATAAGCTGCTGGGAGTAAGAATGTCACCGCATTGGTGTAACAGACTGTTTCCTGTACATATAGCTATAGACTCTTGAAGCTTGGATCTTGAAATTGGCAGCAAACAGTAAAAGACTTTAAGTTAAAAAATGAAAAGTGTAAATTCTACACTTAGAAATTGTAACTACATTCTAAAAAAAATAACATTGTTTAAGGGTTCTTGGGATAGTTTTGGTTATGGTTTGGCTTTCTATTTGGAACTTTCACTACAAGACAAATACACTGTTGTCATTTTTTGCTGTAAAGTTCTTGTGACAAAAATGATGACTGAAAGGAGCTTGCATTATTAATTAAATGAAAGCATTTTACTGTATCAGCTACATCTCAGGGAAAAGACTAAATCCGCCTTTTTAATCATTTCCACCAAACATCAAATGGAACATATTTTTGAAGTTTTAACATTTTGAAATTATTTTTTAAGGCTTATATAACCAACAATAAAAATTAAAGAGTGCACTTTTGCAGACTGATTAGAACTTCCCTGTAGCGATATACAGTAAATCCTCACTTTATTGTTACATATGCTTGCTGCACTAAAACTGACTGCAAATTTTACTGTAATTAAAGTATTGCCCAAGGAAAGCAAATGAAACCTGGGACTGTTTGTAGAATTGTTCCAGACTCAAGGGCAGAAAACAATGGTTCATATTTGGAGCTCAGTATGGAACATTTTGTCATTGATTAAATGCATTGATGTCATTGATTTTTGTGCAAGTTACTTCAGTGATAAACTGGTTGACTTACTGTTGAATTGTTCTGGTGATTCAGTGGTTTATGGTTTGAGTTACAGATTAAAAGGTCTGGGTTTAAATCCCTCCTTGGTTGTATTGTGTGTCAACTGCAAGGTTTTTCCAGAGATGATCAGCCAAATGAGCAAATTATATGTATTTTATACTATGCAAGTTATTACAGTACTCTACTATAAATATGTTTACAGTTTACTGTTGCCAGAAAAACTGTGGAGAATAGTCAATTGTAGAGTATATGTATGCTATTTTATGTAAAGAAATTCGTACTGTGTAATTCATACAGTGTAATCATATCACTATCAGATATCTGAGTTCACAGGAAAAGTAGCCAAAAAAGCTCTCTCATTCAGTGTCCATTTATAGCCATCTGGTTGCGAGGGTTTAAATTAATCACAGAGGAGACATAATCTTACAGTCATAAGACACCCTGAGAAACTGAAGACCAGAATAGGGCTTTTTTTTTGTTCATGCTACTGAATCAGTATCTGCAGTTTTCAGCAGTTTTATTTAAAAAAGCTAAAAAGGACATGTTAAAATGTGATGGAGACAGTATCTCCTGTCCTCAGTATCCTCAGTATCTCTGTCCTCAGTAGCTCCAGTCTTCCTTCACAGGCCCCCCCCCACAGAGAAATGCTAGAAGGTGCCGAAAGGAATCACTGTTTTATGTAAGTCTGTGCTTTGTACGATTACACCGTAACTTGTATCTATGATGACATTTAGATCATTACTAATTTACACTACAAGTTGTTTACATAAGTATAAGCGATTGTGCAGTTCCTCATCGAGGGGGACTCTTCAGGGGGTAGCCACATCACGACCTAAGAGTCAAATTAAATTGCAATGTAATACAAGACCATAAAATGAAAAAGTAAATAATTTAACATTAGTAGAGCAATAGCTTACATCAGACTTTTGCCTGACAGCTAAAAACAGACAGTTACTTGCTGGTGTCTATTCAAGCTGCTCAGCTTCCAACAAAGTGTCCTGCAATCCTATTGCCTCAGGCTTATCTTCAGACATTTTAGCTTTGAATGCAGTTCTAAAAGAAAAGGTTCTCCACATGAGAAGAACATTGGTAGTAACATCAATGTATAACTGTTTTGTAAATGACTAAATTTAATATCCTGTGTAAAAATGTGTTCACTTTAATTGTACACGGGTTATGCGAATCAGCCATTTTTGTTTTGCTACGCCATGTAATTCAGTTTAAATAACATGACTTTCCTTAATATCTGAGTCACATGGAACAGGCTCCCTCTTTAACCAAGCCAAAACTAATTTTATGCATCACTTGCAATTATAGCATAAGTAATGGAATTACAGCATTTTCCCTCCATAGGAGTACAGCAGAAACAAATAAAAATATTCTGAGCATGTTGTGTGCTGTTACAGAGGTTAATTAATTCATACTGGGATCAGAGCACTGCTTCCATTATATTATATGAAGTCTGCTAGGAATTAGATGTAGTAAGTGATTTCAAATAAATGAAATGAAAAGAACATTTTTCAAAAGATATTACACACAAAACCATCAGGAGAATTATTAAATATTATGAAAATCAAATGGATATGTTTTTAGAAGAAGAAGCCTTCATTATTGCCACACATTACAGCACAGTGGAATTTGTTTTCTTTGTATATCCAAGCTTTGGAAGCAGGGGTCAGAGCACAGGGTCAGCCATGATACAGTGAGCAGAGAGGGTTAAGGGTCTCGCTCAAGGGCCCAACAGTGGCAGCTTGGCCGTGCTGGGGCTCGAACCCCAAGCTTTTGGGCAACAACCCAGAGCCTTAACCACTTGAGACTCCACCTTAATTTATTAATTGAATTTGTTTATTCCTTAACACCTGCACAAAATAGAATATTTCAGTATTTATCACAGGAAATTAGAATATTGGATTTTCAGACCCATTTAGAGCTTTATGTTGCTGAATGCACAGGACCTGCATTAACAAATCATATGGACATGATGTGTATGTATATGATAAGATGAATTTATAATTGTGTAATGTATTATTGGAGATTGCAATGTGTAATATTTTTTAATATGTGATGAATATGTTTGTGTAATACGGAGTTTCACATATTATTGAAAAAGGTGTGAAATCTTGCATACATAACACTCCACTACCAATGAGGTGATAATCTTAGCTAGGCTGTTCTATTAGAGGAAAACATTACAGGCTTGGTGAAGTAAAGCACACGTTCCATTAATAGTCTTTTAGAATAAATAAAGAAACACTTCAGGTGCATTGCTCCTCAATCAAAATGAGTTGGTTAGCAAGGCAAAGATAAATCCGAGTGTGCCATAATTCTGTAAACGGTCCTGAAAACCATGGTCCTGAAAATGAGAAATGAAAATAAGCTTTCTAGTGCTAAAAAATGTTCCACATGGTCACAGAAGAATTGAAGACAAAACCAAAAGCAACAGTAGTACTGTTTTTTTTTTTTTTAGATAATGTGGATTATGTATGCTCTTGCCGACAGCACGTCCGTTATACATGGTGTCTTCCAAGAGAGTCTACAAGCTTTTTTAAAAATCATATTTTCTAACAGTTGATGGCAGAAAGTAAATCCAGCAAAGAGACATTTTGCCATGCATGTTTAATGAATTTCCCCCAAACACTATGTTCCTCACAGTGGATCTGTACAGACTGTAACATGCTCAAATGAATTTTATTTTAGCTTTCCAGCATCACTGTATAGTTCTAATCTCTGTATAGTTTACTGTATTACATGTTAAACCTGAATCCTACTTCACACAGATTTACATAAAACCTAACTAGACATGCAACCCGACATTATGATTTCCTTCGTCTGGGTATTAAAATAACTGAAATAATCCAATTTCTGAAATAAATCCAATTAAACTTCCTGACACAGTCTTCTGCTTTATTTAAACATTTCTGCAGAAATGATATTCCTTTACATCATGAATAAACATTCATCAAATGCTAAAAAAGTTCTTACTTACTGAAAGCAGGTATCAATAACAAAATGCACAGAGGATATGATTTAATTAAAATATAGGATGTCAACAGCTTGGAAAATGAAAATAAAATGGTGAAATATGATGGTGATACATGAGATTACAGGAGATGGTGATACTTAGAAACCATAGAAACCGTGAAGATGACTTTAGACTGCAATTAAAACATTGTTACGATGGCTAAAGACTACAATTGCTATAAGAGCGTTAGGACTGCAGTTGCCGTGAATTGTTTTGCTCTCAACCTCCATCAGTGAACAACTGATAACTCCAACAAAATACACTTCAGAGTTAAAACTAGACTGAATTTCCTGGTCACATAATTGCACTTTTTGACCATATAGTACACAGTTATAGAAGGACATGATTTCCCATTTGAGTCTGGTTCATCTCAAGGTTTCTTCCTCATATTGACTCTGGGAGTTTTTCTTCAGCAGCATTGCCTCTGGCTTTCTCATTAGGTATAAATCTATAAATTTAACATTTATATCCTGTATTTTTTAAATTTAATTCAATTTTATATGTATATAGCATTTTGATAGACATTGTCTCAAAGCAGCTTTGTGTAAGTTAAGTCTCAGACTTTTGAATGGTATGTTGACTAAAAGTTTCTAACAAAAGTCCAATATCTGCTAACAGTTCCTATTAATAGACTCAGACCTTTAACTGTGAATTACTTTCCCTACATTCATTAAAACATGCTGATGGTTGATGTCTTTTCACTATGGCTCTTCTGTGACCTTTATTGGTCCGCTGCTTAGAGCTGGGGATAGACAGCTGTGCACTCTTGGCACACCCTCAACTCCCTCTTCACTTTTTTTGATCTTTTGCACACACTCTACTTAACTCTCATCTACTCAATCCCATTTATTTTCTCTAGTGCACAGGATTCAGAAGTTCAGGCCAGTGTTTGCAAACATACTTCTGATAAATCACTAGTGCTCTGCCCAGGATAAAAACATGCAAGGCCATTATTATATTGCATGTGACCCCCACACACACAAACACACACTGAGAGCTGATGAAGATGTCCAAAGCCATGGCTGTAATTCACACTGGCACTGTGCATCTGTCTCTGTTATGTCCTGCCAGGAGCAAAGACAGGAACAGCAGGTGGTTGGACATAAAACATTTCCAAAACACAGCAGACAGTAAATGGATTGTACTGCATGAGGCATGTTTAGTGCTTCACTGAACATGTTTTGCTTATGGTTCCCATTCTGTCAATGGTGTCAATGTCCATAAATCTGGAATGGAGAACACATGGAATGATGTGTTGAAAGACACATATATTGAATTATATATGGTAACCACCCATGTCGCAACAGCTTTCTCTTGTCTCATTTGTGAATTAATGATAGATGTACATTCATACATGTTATTTTACTAAACACTGTATCCTGGTTAGTGTCATGATGGATCTGCAGCCAATCCTGAGAACACTGGATCGAAGGTTTTGTGCGTCACAGCAGCTAGGGCAAACTAGAAAGCTGGCATTCATCACACATGTGTATGCACAGCTGTATGTGATGTATGCATTATTTATATATCCCACACATTCTGAATTGCTCGGCTAATGTAATGGCCACACATATTTCTATAAAGATGCCCCCAAAGTTGCATGAGCCAATTCTTCTAACAAAACTTCATTCCAATCAATCTTTAGCTGTGCCATTTATATGATTGCTGTGAGCACTGTCATCAACAATGATGGGTAATACCACTGACATGACTGACCACACGTAAGATGGCATTTGCTATTAATCAGTTCACTTGCAATTACTCTTATGTTCCAATAGGGGTATCTGGATATCCATGGAGAATTTGTCATATGTCAGGAGTGTTTCTAAGTACATACACATCCTCATACACAAAATAACTTAATAAACTATGCAGATCTGATCAATAAAACCCGTGGTCTGATTTAAGTTAAAGAAAAAAATTAGGATTATTCAAATAATGTAAATAATGCAAAGGAGAATTTAGATTTATGTGGTAAAAAGTCTGTAATGTTCAGGTTGGTTTAGTTCAGTGCATTAGCTGTGCTTCACAGAGGACAGTGAGTCCTATTCGCCTGCATATTGAACTCAGGAGCATGTGAAGGATAGGACCCTCCATTACCTGCCTCTCTTTTTGAGTTATTTTTAGATTTGTTTTCTTGTAGTTTTGCTTCCAAAACCATTATTGCCTTTTTCACTATTACTGAACAACAACAAACTGAATTATCATCAGCACAGTGAGCTGGCCAACTAAAAAGGACCCGGATTCATAATACCAACAACAGAGGATGCTCAATGTGTCCGATGTAAAATTCTGACATAGCATAAAAAGCATAAAGCATATGCAAAAAGCATAGAATATATGGTAGATAAATATTATAAAGAGTATGTATAGTAGATATACCTTTACGATATAATTGTTCCTTTTTATTGTCTGGAAATTCATGTGAAGAGTTTAATGAGACTCCCACTTGATTATAAATGTCACAGAGAATTTACACAGGGCAAAAAGAAAGAAGGAAATGAGATTTTTCAGGATCACAGCCACCATAATGGAATTTGCAGAGCTGATGGTTAAAAAAAGAAATAATTATAAAACTCACTCAGGCAGGGATTTGCATGAGCAAAAATGACAAAAATAGTTCTTTGGGAAAAAAAAATCAACATGTCTGTTTCATGGAGAGAAGTGTTCTTTTCTTGTTAGCAACAGCTGACTTCCAAATGGTGATATCATTCACATTCAAGACTAAAACCGACAGATGAGCTTGAACAACACAGCGCATTACAGTTTCTTGGCCTCTATGTATTGAAAATGTAGACTTTTAACTTTTAGACTTTTAATAGCACTAGAACATATATATTATATTTTACAACAGTTAACACAAAAGATAAAAACAGTCATTGAACATCCGGGAACAACACAGTATTAAGAATTGAGAGAATGTAAACTTTTGA